>NW_017259351.1:825900-831432 GCF_001594045.1 Atta colombica
AGACACGAACGAATTATTTAGAAGTACATATCGAAAGCACATAAATTGTAACTTCAAAAATAAATGTTGCAGAGCACGTCTCACTGCGGCACTTTAGTTTTCTACTGCATTGTTACCTGTGATATCCGGAAGTATGGACAGAAACAGCTGCGAATGACTCTCATTTGGACTTGTTTGGACTACGTGAAGTAATCGATATATCTATATACTTGCTGTCGTATGCCCGTCGTGTCGACAGACAATATTTCGCGAAGAACGAAAAGTCTGTGGAAAGATTTCAAAAAGTGTTGAGATGCAATCTCGATCCATTCAGATATTTGATCAATCGATCAGATGTGTGATTTCTAGAATTTTATTTTTCTTACAATTTTTCTAAAAATTATTATCATCATTAGATTCGAGTTAACGAAGTAAATTATTACTTCATTAACTTAAAATGTTAACTCGAAATGTGCAGTTGCTATAATTTATTTCTTATTTTTACAAAGAATTCCAACCACACTGTTGCATGAGATAAATATTATACATGAATGAACTGTACCCATGTTTCGTATAATATATAATTTTTTTGTCGTAATAATTTAAGCGAATAATGAATTACAAATTAGTTAAACGCTTTTTTATATTTCCAAAAATTGAGATGAAAAGAAAGAAAGCTTTATTTATTATGTATGTGGCTTTGCATAAATCGCTTGCTGATTATTGGAAAACGCATTTATCACATTGTTTTTTTATTCTGGAAAATTTTGTTAATAAATAAGAAACAAATGTGATATTGAATTTTATGTCAATGTTTGCATTTTTGTTGAATTTTAAAGACTTTATAATTAAATATTATACACTTTTTATGCAATTCATCCAAATCAATAACATTCTTGTACAAGAGATGAATAAAACAATACCAATCTGTCTGTCAAATTCGACTTGAAATTGCCCATTGCTTCGTTTGCATCTTTTATTTTAATTAATCGGCGATTTGCATATCGTTTTTATCTGAATATTAAAATTAGGAGAGATTTCTATTGGAAATATCAAATGCTCGTATTAAATATGCAAATTCGATTTTTTTCATAAGAAACGTGGACTTGATTCAGATAATAATTAAAGATGAAACATGTATCAGATACAAATATATGGAAATGCTAAAATTTTGGCATAAAATCAAGGCATGAAAGTGAGATTATCAAAGCTGTTTAAAGAATAGGAGATTAAATGTGAATCAACTGAAATCATTTCGCTAGTCTCTCTCTCTCTCTCTCTCTCTCTCTCTCTCTCTCTCTCTCTCTCTTCTTCATCAATTCATAGGAATTTCTCGAAACGAGTACCTTTGCACGTCCTTGGAAAGATGATGACTCCGCTGAAAGTAACTAGCGCGTCCACTTGGTCAATTTAAGCATTTTTTCTTCTTCTTTTTCTTCAGGAAACGTCGTTACCCGCAGCCGACAGAAATTGCCATTTGCACGAGGCGCGCGGCTTCTTAATTAAAATCCCAGTTCACCATGTTGCTTCCGTGCCTCCCTCGAGCTTTTCGTTTCATAGCATAAGCACGAACACGCTGTTCTATCGAGATAAAAGTGCACGATGTCAATATAATAGTCATTTATATGTAATTCACATTTAATTTGCAAGAAATAGAATATTATCAAGAATATTATCAAAGTTTTTGTTATCAAAATGCTTTAATAATATTGGTTTAATCAGGATCCGCTTCTTGTCAGAATTGTGTTAAACCTGAACTACTGGGATAGAAGATTAAATGTGATGTCAATGCGGATATTTTATAAATTATGTATATTATTAGAAAAATGGTAGGTAAAATTAAATGCTTCGTTAAGAAATTTACATTTTTATAAAAATCATATAAATTCAATAATTTAAATGCTATTAAGCTTATAAAAAAATTAAATTAAATTGAAAAAATATTTTAAAAGAAATAGTTGTTACTAAAGTTATTGCTAAATTTATTTTATTTATTTTTGAAAAAGATGTACAGCAATTCGCATGTTAGATAATCTATGACCTATGTAAAAGCTACATATATAATAAATAGATATGTCTTTCTCTTTGATTGCTGGAAAATAAAAAGCATTTTATATTCCATTTATCACTCCAAAGTAGTTACAATAAAAAGTTGTAAACATGTATATAGATAAGAAATATAGATTTAATGTTAGATAGGAAATACGGATTTAAATTTATAAATTATTTATACGATCTACTTATGTGAGATTTATCCGTAATAACGGTCGGAATATTTTTCAATAGATAAAAGATGAACGTTACAGTAATCGCACGTGCTGACATTTCACGTCGACTAAATGAATTGAATGACAGTATGTTCAGGAAATTGTGAGAAACAAAATTCCGGAAATCACATGTGATCTACGAAATGTCGTTTGAGTATGCCGTTGAGATTACATTTCGACATCTTTCCATAAGCTTCTCGTGCACAATTTTTCTCGTGAAGTATTCTCTTACGATACGAAATGCAATAAATGTATTCCGTTTCTAATAGAAAATTATAGAGCATAGATTATGCCACTTATTCATTAATCTTTAGCTCTATTATTATATAATTACATCTTAGGAAGAACCTCGTGTAACCATTCAAAAAAATCGAAATTTTTATTATTTTAATCAACAGTAGTACATATAAAAATATATATTTAAAATTACAGAATATTTAAAATTACAGAAATTTAAGGAACTTCATTTCATTTCTTATGCGCAGATATACGAAACTTTCATTCGACTTCATCTGTAGTTCTATTCTTTGTAGCTAAACTAGTGCACACTTTTGGAACTTATGGAATAGATGTATTCGGCGAAGGCAAGAAAGAAAGCTCTAGTGTAGGAATAAAAAAACAGACTTTATGATAATATTATTTTTACTTTTCGATACCAAAATTTTAAACGTGTTTTTCTCAAAACCATTTTTTTAAAGTTGGCGGAAAAGATTACCCAGAAACTATTTGATCAATCAGATTGTATCGGTGCGATGAAGTTTATCAAATTCATTCATCGATCTATAAAATTAATAAAATAGTTCATTCAAGCAATTATTAGATAAAATAAATAAATAAATATTGATCAAAATCGTAATTTTTTAAAAATGCTGCTCATCTTAATTTTCAATCTTTTTTAATTTCTTGGTTCATCGACGAGATATATTTCATAAAAAATAAGAAATTATTTTGTATTTTTGTTCAGCCGATTATAAAAAGGCGCTATAACTCCCATCAATTCATAACTCTAGAGAGAAAGCCACGTTTATCTGGTTTATATGTGGACTTTATAAAATTATTATCTTTTAAAATTAAAAATTTTAAATAAATTAAAATAAATTAAAATAAGAAATTTTTATCAAATATAAAAAATTTTTTTATATTTGAAAATATGCAATAAAACATAAAAATCATTAAAAAGATCCGTTGCAGTATTTTCCAAAAAATTCCGTAAAATTATCTTCTTTTCAACGATTTACACGAGGTTTCCCTTTAATTACTATATATGATGATTTTAATTGGTCGGAAACGCTAATTGGTCATCAGTGGGAAAAAATTGGGAATTTTTGTGGAGCATCCCGATTACGCCGAAGTTTCCAATCCGATAATGACCAGCATATCCGACAACTTGTCATACGGCAAGCGTACTAGTACCCTATATTAGTAAATCGAGTACTATCACACAGTACAAAGTTCGAAGTATTTCCGCGCGATTAATCGAATGTGCGTTTATCATCCTCACACTAATCTACCTTTAAAATTCCCGTAATGGTTATTCGCGCTGTCTCGCAGTGGGTACCTTGTTTCCAAAGAGCGCGACACGTTCTTGTCTCTCTCGTTTCTACGTGTAGCGATACACATGCATGTTCGTACATGCCGGTAAATATGTACCTATCCCACGCGCGGAATAAGAGGACCGCGTAAATAACGAAGAGAAACCGACGATATTGTCGCTGTGCATGTCGTAAATAACTAAGGACAAGGGACACGATTTGCGGAGGCGACCGCTCTACACGTTTCAACGTTTAGTGAGTTGCTTGATTCAGAAATATGGAGGTACTAAATACAATCAACAATAAGAAGCACCTGCTTTGGCGGTGATGTCGCTTCGTACGTCGCGTTGTATGCGGACTTTCGCGAATTGCACATTATTTTTGCTTGCATTTGTATATTTGCGTGATTGTAGGTCGAACTTGTTGCAGTTAATACATATACTTCCATTCTCGATTTCGTTGCAATGAGTGGAAGGAGGATAATGTGGGTAGAGTGTGAAGAATAAACAACTCCGAAGGGATGAAAGAAGACTGCTCGTTGCAATTGCAAATAGACTGACGTTAAGTTCCAAATTAGAGAAAAAAAGCGTAATTTAAGTAACTTATTAATTGCAGGAAATGATGAAAATTACTCATAGTAATTTGATAAAATAATCTGTTATTTTTTCCAAACTTTAGATAGAATTGACAATTCAATATTATTATCGACTTCACAAGCGCAATACCGAACAATTTTAGAAGACAGAAAATAATTAATTCTTCAAAGTAGCAATAAACTGTCACTCAGAATGGCCATTTGCTGGCGATTTATATTAACTTCAACACGTAAAAAAAATGCATAAATTACTATCGCTGAAGTATAATACCTCGGCAGAGAAAATCTATTTACAGAGTTGATCATTTTACGATGTACAAAGATATGAAGAAACGCGTCATGAATGGCAAATTTAATTTAGTATACGCGAATTTCGTTCAAGTGAGAGGAAGTGAGCAAAGAATATTATCGATTTAGATGAAACGGAGTAAAACGATAATGGAGCTCGCAATATGAACAGGCAAAATTTTAACGCAATTTTCGAACATGTGAAGTTAACTTTGGAAGGACGATACCATAAAAATCTTTAATCGGACGTATATTACGCGATCAGTGGCGACTAGGGAGAGCTTTAGATGCAGCAGCCATTTTTCACCGAACGGTGCAGCAACCAAGATTATTGTGATACCGGGTTTATTTTGTGAGCGTGCATCAAACATATGGAAAATTTAATGCCTGGAGAACAAAAGGCAACGGTACAGCGTCGTTTTAATGAACTTGGTCTTTAAAATGCCTGTCAAATCCACAATTCTGATTCCTCTATTATATTTACGTTATTGCTATTGTATCATTTTTCCATAGTTGTTTGCTGCGTTAAGTGACATGAAAAAATTATGAAGTTTAAATTATGATAGATTGTGAAAAGTAATTAAATAGTTAAATTATGCTAATTAAAAAGGGAATAAATGAAAATGATGAATCTTGATAATAAATTCCGTTTTGAATAATTCGATTAAATATAACATATTACATACTGAGAAATAAATATTTTTATATAAATTAATTTAGTTCGTCTTTATTCTTTCAATGAAAAATGTAGATATAATATGTAAGTCAAAAATGTTATATTTGACTTAAATACATTTCTTCAACAAAAGAAATAAAGATAAATTTTCTAAATTAATTTAGACAAAGTAACCATTTTTTCTCAGTATATTAT
>NW_017259351.1:831538-832792 GCF_001594045.1 Atta colombica
AAAAATATATCTCAAATACCTACAATTTTTTTTTCAATTTATTTTCTGTATTCAAAAACTAAAATAAAATAAAATAATTAATTTAACATTCTGTAAAATCAGAATTTTAAATCTGTACATTTTATAAAATATATTGCAAAATTAATTTGCAAAGTTTCTTACCAAAATATATATTTTTATATATCACATGTTTTATTATATTCTGATAATATTTTTGCCTAGAAATAATAAATCAAAAATTTTTGTTAATTATAGAGAATCGTTACTTTGATATTATGAACACTTAAAATAGTTCTATTTGATATTTGCGATATCCGTTTTGCTGTCGCAAAAAAAAAGATTGCGTTAAGGTAAAGAGTACGGTTGAATTTAATATTAACGACACCTCTGTGCCTCGCGTAGTGGGGTCGAAATTGCCGCAGGATATTTTAGACAAAACTCGATTAGTAGGTGGAAGTTCTCTGCAGCAGCGTCTGCACCATTATTGTGAAAGCCACGGTAGGAAAGTACCTGCGACGACAAGAGCTACCTCTGCGTTTAATTAACATGCATTCGAAGTGGCGCGCAAGGGTTACTTTACAACCGGACATTCATGCACTCGCAAAAAAAGAAACAAAAAGAAAGAAATCGTGCGATAAAAAAGTTACATTTTGTTCGCGTCGTGTGGCGTGTCGCGGCTTCGGATAAATATTACAGTAGTATCATGAATAATCCATGTTTCACGTACACTCCAAAGTAGTATTGCGAGACGAATGTAATCACTGCACGTAAAACGATCGTAATGATCGACAAAAATGAATTTTTATCTAATAGCGAGATAATCCACTACTATTCATTGTATGCTTATCTGCGTCATTGCGTCTTATCATCGTTACAAATCGTAATAAATTGGATGTTTATCGCACAATGTAAGTTAATAACGTTAAATCGCGTCCTAATAAAAATTCAAAGCGATACAGCTCCGTTAACGGTTTATTGCTCTTTCAATTTCTTATAGATACTATCTATTGTTTTTTTATTTTATCGTGGTGAATATAGAATTTGCGATTGTATCGATTATGGAAAATTTTAAAATTTTGTTGTTTTATTCTTCTGTTTAAAGTTTCAATTAGCTTAAATCAAATATTTTTTATTTTCTTCGATTTATAAATTATTAACTATTTTAAAGAAAGAGCTGAGAAGAAAAGTAATTAATATATTCTATTTTAATAATATATTTACTTTATTAAAAATATTATATTTATATATATTTAT
>NW_017259351.1:832824-836367 GCF_001594045.1 Atta colombica
AAAAATATTATAGTTATATTATATTTAAATTATTAATTTATCAATACATTTGTGCCTATAAATGTACTTGTTGCCAATTAATTGCAAAATACTTTAAATTTTTATATAAAATAACTTGTATAACTTATATAAAATAACTTTGCTAAATAATTTTTATATTCACTTATATTTCATTAATAAATTAAATTTACTTCTTGAATCTCTGATTGTATGTGCCTATTAGGCTATCAATTAAAAGGTACTTATTAATATTAAATATCTTTTAATTGATAGCCTAATAGACACGTACAATTAGAGATTCAAGAATTGAAATTGGATAAAGAACACAATTATTATTTCGAAGAAATGTATTGTAAGAAAAGTAAAAAATTATTTAACAAAAATTCTATTTACTTACACCTAAAAATAAGTATAAGATAAAGGAAAACAGATTCTTCTTTAGATTTATCATTCATGTTTGTAACGGTTTATGAAATGTTTAAGTGAATATTAATCACTTTTCAGCTACTACAATAGTTTCCAATTTATTTCCTCATAACGAATAGCTGATTCATATCCATGCGTTATTGGAAATGTGAAGCTCAACCGGAGAATCAGATCAGTATGCTTTCGCTTTAAACGTTAATTACCATTCATCAAATATCACAGTAATCTGAGCTTCTGAGATACCAGCATGTATAAACTAAAATCACTGTTCTGATATGCCAGATGAAGTACCAAATTATAGTACATCATTTTACACCGTTTTGGTATTTCCTCATTACTTCTACTAAATTTATAATGTAATTGTTGTATTTTAATAATCTTGTACTATTTCAAATCTCAATCTTGATTTTTGACATTTTTTTGTTTTTACAGCATGTCTTTGTTCCGATAATTATTAATATAAATAGTTAATAAATTAATAAATAGTTAATAAATAAAGTTGATTACAATTAAAATAGTTATGTTATTGAGTATCTTTTCTATTCTCAATACATTTCATGTGACATTATTCATGTGATATTATGGCTATGTTTCAAAAAAATTCTTTGCCAACATTGAAAATCTATAATTTATATTATGTGTATATATGTGTATATACTATAATTAACAGTGAATTTTTTGGGAGACAACCTAAATAATACGTTAATAAATCGTGCAAGTAAAATTTTAAAGTTAACATCTTTAGTAATATATCATGTCTTGTTAAAAAAATAATAATATAAAAAAAATGTTTATGTATTTCAAACTATGCATATCTCATGAGATGATATTTGCATCTTTTCGCAAAGAATTTATTACATCCCCGTTTATTGATACTATGCAATTTTCGCAGGGCTATCGCCACTGCAATATTTGAGGTCAATTGTCGATCTGTTGTCGATAATGCAATATCAGTCTCCACGGACGCTGGTCGCAAAACCTTTTCCCATTCGTGCAAAAACCTTTCGGCAAAGAAAGAAAGATTGGAAGGTAAAGCGACGCAATGTTCTTTCGACGCTCAGTGACTTGAGAAACATAGGAAATTGAAGAAGCGAATTCATATAGAGAAGAAAAATTCCATCGCGTATGAACTGTATATGCTACCGTGTGTACACGTCGACGGAGATGAAAGAAGCGCGGAAGAGAAAAAGGGGTTTCACAATACTGCTTACAAATAATTCAAACGTATGCAAAACGCTTCTGAAAACACAAAAATGGCATAGCAGTCTATTGGCATTGCTACATTCCGTTTTTTGTAAGAAAAATAACTAGTGACATTATACGATAAATCCTCAGAAGAAGAGAAGACTATTAACTTTTGAGTTTAGTAAAAATTATATATACTTAAATAAAGTAAGAATATGGATAACTGAAATATAAATATATGATCGCATCTCATATTTATATATAGGACAACATAAAATTATGTTTACGTAATATGAAAATTAATTATCTAAAACAAAAATTTTTTTATAATTTTTTTATAATTTAACATCGCTACACATGATGCTAAATAATTTATAAATAAAGAAAGTTATAAATTATAATTTTTGTAGTAATTTGAAATTTCGATAATAACTATATTTAAAAAATTTGAGAATAAATTTAAAATATGAACTGGATAATCGCGGAACTTATTATTAATTTGCATGATTGCTTGATCCTATTTTATTTAAACCTAGATTAATAAAACCTCAAAATGATGCACCCAAATGATTATTGAAACAAATTAATCTGATGAGACGAAAATACAAACTAATCCGTTTCAAAATTAATTTTAACTCGTGATTGAAATACGTTGCTACTCAACTTCGTGTTCGATCGGTAGCATTTATTAAACTCACGCATAGAAGTTTGTGACTCTACACGAAACGCCCTATTAATTTGTTGTTGACCAAATTTTATTGGAAAATTTTATTAAAAAATAAAATGAAGCAAAAATTCGATGAATAACTTTATGAAATTGAATAACTTGATAAAAAATCTTTGGTCGCGAGTTTTGAAAGAACGTTCTTATTAGATATGCATACTTCATATATCGTGTCACGTCGCGGAAACAATAAAAATGATACAAAGGAGTTCAAATTACAAACAAACTTCATTTTTTCTTCTTTAACATACTATGAACACGAAATAATAAAATAATGTTTATATATAACTTGTCTTAGGTAAAACACATAAACTTTCGAACGCGGAGGCAAAGTTTTCAGTAAGAAGATTACAATAAAAGTGATCGAACTATATGATGCTGAACTAGAGATCGCATATACTTTTTGATGGCAAAAATTTTTGTATGTCAACGATAAATTGATAATATTAATTTTATTGAAATTTTATAAGCACAAAGCTAATTTTAATTAATAATTCTCTCTCTCTCTCTCTCTCTCTCTCTCTCTCTCTCTCTTCTCCACTTTTAAATATTTTCATTTTTAATCAATTTTAAAATATCGTGTGTGTGTGTGTGTGTGTACCTCATAAATTTCATTGACGAATCTTCTTTCACGAAAGCAAAATAATTGTTTAATTATTTATCTTTCAAACTTAATTATATTCAAATGTTGTTCACTGATAGTTTTGTATATGTATACCTATATTTTAAATGAAATTTATTTTAGTAGTTTGAAAGACAAATAACTTAAATCTGAAATAATTAATCCTTCTTGTGAGTTCGCCAAATATTCCACGTCGGAATTGCGCACATTAAATCTGTTTAAATATAACTAGTAGTTCCTTGCTCATGGTATGTCGCGTCAACATTATCTCCACTTATATAAGGATTAATGTTGCATTTACACTGTGCATGGTTATGTGCGCGCCCATTTATTCGATGTGGAAGCTGCACGAACGTGAGTTTGACCGTGTAAAGGATGCAAGAGCACTTTGAGAAAAAAGACATCATAGCCATTTTCGGATCTACATTACAATTTTTTCAGTTAGTAAAATTTACTCGAATTTTTCTAATAAAATTCGTAATTAAAGATGAATCAGGTGTACAGTTCTTGCAAAAAGTGACTGAAATTGAAAATCTATATTTATTATAAAAATATATGTATAAAACAGTTCAATAAAATCAATATA
>NW_017259351.1:836467-855060 GCF_001594045.1 Atta colombica
TTTTCATAAATAAATACATGTAAAATCCTTAAAAATATAATGTGATTTTTAGATTTAGTTCTTGTTTATTCATTTGACTAAAATTTCTAAATAATAAGAATTATAATTAATAATTACAAGTAATTGCTATAGGAGATAATTGCTACGAAAAAACCATTACAGCGGCTCTAAAATATTTTAAGATAAAAAATGAAATAATGAATACGTGAACAAATTTTACTCAAGGAAAAATAAGATTTAAAAAATAGAATCATAATTTTTATATGAAATGTTTTTCCATATCTTCCGTATTTTTCGAGATATTTATCCCATTACGTTTGAAATATTTCATCTTGTATATTAGAGCAAACCAGAATAATAGAATTTTTGCTGATTCTTTCATGAACAATGCAACAAATGTATCGTTGTAAATTCAATATATGCTGTGAGACCGAAAAATATATTGAACATTGGTTTATCCATTTTATTCTTTATTAATGCACTGTATTAAAAATAAAACAGCATGACGTATTTGATGCTATGTTAGCTAAAGTCATAAATTTCGTTTTTTGTGCTTTTATGTTGTGTGAATTCAGTACTTATAAATGCTTCGAAAGTATTTTCTGTTTCAAACTAATTGAATTCATCATATCATATGTCTGATACGTTATAACATTAAGTATTATTGTAAAGTATGGTATTGTTTTGGAATTCCTTCATCACAAAATTAATTATTTGTGCTCGCAAAATAAGTCGAAACATTCTTAAAATTTAAAATCTTTTTTATATTTAATTAGAGTAACTTTCTATACAACACAATTGATTATTTAAATTGCCAATTCTGATTGTTTAGTGACATCACTCACGATTGTCTGTATATTATTTCAATTCTTTTCCCTCTTATTATTATTGCAATCTTATGTTCTTCTTTTAGTATTTTTACGCAGCTTAGTATTGATTTTATACATATATAGCGGATTTTATTTCTTTTTTTATAAGATTAATCGAATATTAATTAACACGTATAATATAATAATCTTATGAGATTATTTTCAAAGCTTAATAAATCGATATAATTAATATTTTAAAATTACTGATATATTCAAAATTATTAAGCACCTTTATAAATTTCTCAGTTATTAGTTAAATTAAAATAAATTCAACAAAATTTAACAGCTTCATTTATTAATAAATTATCAATTTTTAATTTTTTAATTTTATTTCAGTTTTATCATTTTTACAAGTCTTTTTGATAAAGTCTGCAGTTGTTTGCAATAAGTGAATTTTATTACGTATATTTTTCAAAAATCGCATTCTATAAATCTTGTTTTAAAGTACATTTTCGATTTTGGATTTTCTTTCAGTGAACTCATAAATGTTGTATCTAGTTGATGTCAAGAAAAGTTTTGTGGAAAAAGAAAAAGAGAAAAAGAAGCGAATTTATGATATTGATTCTATTTTTTATAACCATATTATACTAACATTTAACATGGGTATTTACGAACCCAATTACGCAATAAATTCCATGAAAATATACATGCATGGATTTTAACTAATTTTAAGAAATCATTTATTGAAAGAAAAAAGTAATTCAATTATTTTTTAGAGAAACGGCTGCCTAATAATTTTGGACATGTCTATATTATCCACAATAAATTCTTAATTTTAACATACAGCTTTTTTCGATATTTACTCTTGGTGGAGTAACATGAATAATTTGTCCTTCCTAAAAAAGTTTCGGCAATATTTAAACTCGGTATCGAAAGCAAAACGCTGACGATTCCAAATATTGAAACTGTATCGAGTGCAATCACGCACTCGTGAATCGTGCTAAATGCAGGTCGCATGTCTATTCGCTGCTCTACGAATCGCGGTTTCGATAAACCACATACCGGGACACCTATGTCACACGTTTGCTGATGGAATTCGTGACGTGTTTCATACCATATGTGGTGCGCGATTATATAATATTCCTCTCGTAGTTCACCATGGTATCGGCAAAGGTAGGTGGAAAGAGTTAAAAGTGCAAGGAGGCATTCAAATACGAATTGAGCGTGTAAGGAGATAGGAAAGGAGGGTACGTATTAAGTTTTTATCTGAGAGCATTTGAATTTCTAACATTTGAACCGTGTCGGAAATGCAAGCATTACATGTGCACGCGAAATACTGTGTGAGAGTAAACACGTATAGTAATATTAAATTATATTTACTAAACGGCAGTGTACATGTAGTAATTATTAATATGATTGGGCATAATCATTGCATAATCATTGATAAAACCTCTCTTGCCATTTCGAACCTTGCAAAGCTGGATTAAATTAATCAATTTAGTATAATTAAAAATGGTAGGGAAACGCGGAAACATGGTAAGAAAAGACAACAAGAATTAAAATATCTTATTTTCAAAATGAACGAGAAATTGAGATGATATCCGAATGGAGATCAATTTGTCAAGTAAATTTTAATCTTAGGGGAATGTAATTCGTAACGAGATTTAGAAGACAAATCTTATAATATTCTACAATGTTAGACTTTAAAGAGGAATTCTGGTCTAGAGGGTAAAAATCGATTTTTTTAAATTGTATTCGCAAGTATTTGGGTTGTAGAATAAATAAAGGATTTTGCGGATTCGCAAAGGTTACAAAGATATAGTGCTTGGAATGTAGGTACCTTTGTAAAGAGCTCTGCTCTGTGCTCAGGAGCAGATAATAAAGTATATTGTATATTTCGGAAAAGACCAACAAGCTCAGTGCAGCTCAGAGACGAAAGAGTGGCTCTGCAGAATATGTACGAGAAGGAGGAATATGCCCTTTATGATCCTGTAATAATAAATTGATTAAATAATATTATTCCAGTATTATCTCTACATAACCAAAACTTTAATCGCGTTTTTCTTGAAATTTGCATTTTGTTTAACTGCTAACCATAATTTCTCAAAATCTATTTGACCAATTGCGTTCAAATTTTGCGCACATCTTTAGCACATATATAGTTCTCGTTTACAATAAAGTCTACAAAATGTTTATTTTTATTTATTTTACAGCACTTTAAAAATGAAAAAATTCAAAATGACATTTTTTTTCTTTCTAATATCTTTTTATTTTAGGTCAAACGATAGCCAAACTCGTATGCTTTAAGAATCTCTTTGGTTTTTTTCTTCCAGACGAGCAGAATCATGGTCATCGTGTAGCACCTAATTTTTTTCATAAATAAGATTTCATCTTACACAAACTGTTATATAAGACTTATTTCTTGGAAAATTATAATTAAAAAAATTCTAAAAGATACTTGAAATATGTACTAATATGTAGGAAAACCCCTGATTTGAATAGACTTTACAAATTTTTCAAAAAAAATTCTTGAAAATAACTTAAAAATCAAGTCTCTATAGACCAGAATCCCTCTTTAAACGTCATGTATTATAACATCCACAAAAAATTACATGTAAAATTTTAATAGTTAGGATAACTCCGCGGTGTATACGTAGCACCTATCAAAAATTTAATTTATTAAATATTATTTACTATGTTTGAAGTAAACAAATTATCAATAAAAAATTTATACTGTCCACTATTATGAAAAAAATATTAAAAATCTGAAATATTTATATTTCATATTAAAAAAATGAACTTTTTTAAACTTTTTTAAACTTTGCATTTTTGCCGTTATTCCATAGGGGAGATATATGATTACTCAGGGGGGAGGGGAAGGAGGTATGTATGACTCATGAAAAATTTACAAATAATGCGTATAAATAAAACGTAAAATGACACAATAACTTATAAAATGCGTTTATAAAGTTTTATTAAGGAATAAGAATAATATGTATATAAATTAATAAATAATAATTACAATCTTCCCATATGTATTACAAGTGTTATGACATGATATATTTCATGTAATGCATTTATTGCATTTAGTGCACTAAATTCATTCTGCGCACTTTATACGCTTTAGGCATAAATCCCGTTAAAAATGTCGTATATCCCAAGGTGGATATACGAGACAACAAACTAAACAAAGAAGAGCAAAGTATTTGTATTTTGTTATACATGTTTTACTATTCCTCTACACTCATTTATCACGAAATAACCAGTTAAGTCTTTTGCACGTCCTACAGTAATCATTTCATGTAGATTATAATTTATGATAGTGCTACTTAAGTGACAAATCGATTTAACTCACAATAATTTCATTAATATTAATAGTAAGAAACTGAAATCGTAACACTATATTAATATAACAAATAAGGCGTATAACAGTAGTTGTGGGAAAATCACTCCAATTCCTTCTATTTTTTTCTAACTTCTGCGGCGTAAATCCCAGCGCGATGTATTTGCCGGAGTTACCCTATAGTGGATAGTTTTAAGATCCACTATTACGTATATTTATATATACGTAAGTAAAGTATAAAAAACTTATAAGTTTAATTATATTTATGTATCAAAAATGTTAATTAAACGCAATTTTAGATATTTCCTTAATTCATAAGTCAAAATCAAATCAATATTGATTGATTTTTCGATCTGTTTGATTTGATATCGACTACATTTTCTATTGATCTTCGAAAGATTCAATTGCATCGATAAAATATCAATCTTCTTTCAAAATCTAGTAAATATCAAACGATCCTAAAAATCAATAACTTCATATTGTGGACCGGGTTTTACTATAAATGATTTGTGGACCGGGTTCTACTATAAATTTTTGCACATATTATTTATATAATTTTACATTTTTAAATATTGTATTTAGTAATGTATGACTTCGTTTTGCATATGTAAAAAATTATAGAATTCTGGCCTGAATTTTCTCTCCCTCCCTCCCTCCCCCCCCTCTCTCTCTCTCTTTCATTTTGCATATCAAGTAGAAAATAGACTTAAGGGAAAATTAGTTAGGTAAAGGTAGGTTTCTCCTTTAATATATGAAAACTGGAAATGTTATATGAGCACAGATATTGTACACAATAGCTGTGCACATACTGCGGAACGAAGTATATTTAAATCATAGAAAAAATTATAGAAAAAGCCATAATAAAATAACAAAACAGATTCATTTTTTTTTTCTCTTTTTAAATTTCAATCAATTATAGTATTGTATTTTTTTTTTAAACAAAAAATGGTACACGCATATAAAAAATTAATTTTTAAAAAGATAAATATATATTTCGTTAGTTATATTTCTATATTTTATTTTAATTCCTATGCTTCATGAATGGCTATTGTCCTATCCTTCAAAGAAACAATATACAATATGCTCAACATTGCGATATATTAAATCTCGATCACAAGCGTGCTCATAATAAAAGTGTCGAGATAGTTTTTGTCGTCAGAGTCGCGACAGTCGGCGAGATTTTCAATTAAATCGCTTCGCTGAGGAATGTTTCACCGGAAAATGTACAGAATGCTATATTTCTGTCTCGACGCGTACACTCTTCACTGTTCAACGCCGTCTTTCTACGAAATGGAAATGGTCGACGGGTTTTGTACTGTTAACAAGATTTGTCGAATTTAATTACAACACTTGATTTTGGATCCAGTAATTTATCACTCCGCTTTTTCTTCGTTTTCATCTTCATTGCGATATCATTAATTTCGTAATGATTTTCGAACACAAAACGTCACCACAATCAAATGATGTTTTTCTTATACATCAATGTTATTATATTTCCTCTTGATTTTAAATAATATAAGCATTTGATTCATAATTAAAGAAATAAAAAAGAAAGATTTGAATAGAAAGACGATTAATCGAACTGCATCAAATCCTCTTTCCAAATAGCACAGACAGTTAAAAAAGAATTTAGTATGTGTCATCAATTCTGAACTCTTTTTGAACTCTCTAAAAAGAATTCTTTTTGCATCTGAACACAGTTGATGACGTATGACTGAATTCTTCTTGTTGCTGTCTAGATCTTCAATCTTCATCTGATGTTTGTCCTAGCTACTGAAAGATTATGCTTTTCTTACAAGACATCATTTTCTTGCAATTGTGTTATTATTTTGGTATAATAAACTCTTTATATTCTTAAAATATTTAAATTATAAATTTTTCCATATTAGAAAATAATTATTATGCAATCGAAATCATGAATTTTGATTTAATGCTTACTTGTTGATTATCTAGGTCTATTCAATGATTATTATCATAATGATTAATGATTTACATATATACAACAGAACAAATAATATATACATAATTATACCTATGCTACTTAATTTTTTAATAAAAATCTTTAAAAAAATAATTTCTACATCCATTTATATCTATAAAATAATAATTTCTATACTTTTGAACTAAAAGTTTTGCTAGTTATTTGATTGAATAAATTCTTAAATTTCATTAACTAATGGAATGTTTCAAATAACACTATTTTGCAATTAAAAACATTGAAAATATTTATTTTTCGTTCAGCCTGATATTCTAGCGTTTCGATCATGTTGGAGATTATTCGCCACATAATTCATAAATTAAAAGAATAAAATTATTCACATTTAATTAGGAATTTTGTTAAGGCACTTGTATTAAAGTAGTGCAAAAACGGTTAAATTAACAGATAATTCAATGAGACCGATCCATTCGTCCGTCCGTCGCAAAATTACGCGAGATTCACTGTGCATGCAGCATCAAGTGCTCTGGAAAAGCGCAGCGTAGGTAAACTCAATTACCGAGGCGTATTACGCATACAATCAGTTTTCAAGTGCGTACATGACTGTGACACGTTCATACAATTTTAAGTAATCGATTATCACGAACGTCGTACTTTATTCCTTGTTATTCCTTTACGTAGTCTCTCATCTTTTATCTTCTTTGTCACGCTCTTCAGAAAATTACCTTCTTATTCATCCGGGAAATAAAAGTTGTCACAAACGATACAGTAAGATACGCATACAAATCTCGGCTTGTCCTGTTCCGAATACCTTACCGCACTATTTCTCTTTGTCATTACGAATACCGTCGTTGGTCGTTGAAATTTATGTTTTATCAGATTGTCATCGATCAATCCTAAATCTTTGGAGCTCTGTGTTTTTGCATCTCCTCTTCCAACATCGTTCTTTCTTGTTTTTATAATTCGGAAAAAATCTCGGGACAATAAAGCCTATAAGTTTACTGATAAAAAGCAATACAGTTTTCCGAAGAAAATCTCTCTGCATGATGTATTGTTTAAATAACATAAGAATAATTGGCATACAGCAATTTTTTGTAACTAGATAAATTGTGCAACGAAAAAGTTCCTGCTTCTCATTAAAAAAAAAATAAATAAATTTTATGTAGAGAAGGGTATAACCTTTTAAACCACATTTCTTTTCATCTGTATAGTCTTTCTATTCAATGTAAAATAAAAATTTCTTAAGCAAAAATTTGTTTGAGGATTCTCTTTTTCACGTTGCGCTAATTCGCACCAGCTTTTTAATATTTCTCGTTAAGTATCTCTCGAAAGACAAATTAAAATGCTGCTGAGACCCAGTTCAGCTAAAATTAATTTGAAGCTACTATGCAATTTTTTACGAAGCTGTTATATGTAAAAAAATGGAGAGACGATGCGTTGTGTAACGGAGAGGAGATTATAATGTATATAGAATATTGTTTTATATGGCTTTTATATCCATGAAATATAAAATGAAGGTATTATAAATTATCTTTTCCATTTTAAAGTTTTTAAAATGTTCGTACATTTAATAAATATTCCATTAAACACGTGATTCACCTCCTCCACGAATCATTGGATAATAACAAGATATTCCCGAGATGCCGTGATGAAAGTACTCTAAAGGGCTGTAAGCGTTGGCGTGGCAAATATTTTCACGTGATGTTCTCCTGCTTGCCGTTCCGATTTTGCCCGACCTGAAGGATTTATGCGTCGGTCGATTATCATAGTTCTGGATCCACTTGAATTCGTCCTGGAACGCCGCGCCACCACAGCAACTAGAAATTTATGCAGCTACAGATTATCATTGATACTACAAGTACAAGACTCGGCGAAACGTGCAAAAACATCAGTATGTGCCTGAGATGGCGAAAGCTGGAGATTAATTAGACGTTTTACGATTTAGATAGCACATCGAGCTAGCTCATAAATGCTTCAATGTCCGACAGATGGATTTTCTAGAAGAATTGTAGGGAGAATGTTTAAATATTCGCTTTTAGTTAAATATTCGTATATTAACTAGTAAATAAGGAGATTAAGTGAATTAATAGCAAGCTTGATGTGTCTCTGTGACTAAAAATGAGTAATTAGATGCAAGAGCATTCGAAGTGTCCTGTTTCGTTTGGCAAATTATTAATTTCGATTTAATTCGTGCAATTAAATTTTAAGATACGAATAATTATAGGCTAAGGTTTTATTGCTCTATGAGCATTGTGCACATTTTTCATAGTCAAAGAAGATTAGGAAGAATGGGAAGCAGGAGAACAGAATTTACTAAATGCGTTTCTTAAGATTTTTCCAAAAAGTTGGGTTAATATACCAAAATTTCCGGCAAAGCGATCCGTACTGACGGGATCAGCAAGCGGCTGTACCGCTTATTACTATTAGACAGGTTCGTTCGCGAATTTCCGGATGATGCCGCAAGCGGTAATTTCCGTTGGCGGAAGCAGAGATCTGATTATAGCTATACATATACAAACCGGGTGACGAAAACAGAATCAGACAACATACGTTGCGTGATGCGTAGATTTATTTGCGACGAAGCATTATAAAATTTTTCTTATTTCTGTTATAAAAAGCATAAGTATGAAGGTAATAAATCTGAATTTAATCTGAAAGATTGTAAGAGAATTTATGTTGAAAGAAAGATTGAGGAATGTTAAAAATATTGTGGACAATAGTGAAAGAATAATAAAAAAATAATAAGAGCAATGAGAACATTAATGTTTATTCATATAATGTGTAACCTAATATTTATGAATGTTATAAAATTCTCATGTATTATATCGCAATACTTAAAATAAATACTTAATGCAAAAGTTACTGAAAATACTGAATAAGCAGTCGAAATGTTATAAATACAATAAAATGTATTATTTCAACTATTTATTCAATATTTTTCAGTAATTTATATTTTATTATTTTAATATTAATTTTATTATTTTAAGTGATAAATTAAATGTTTTCCTTTATCACGATATTTTAATTTATTTTTCAACGAAGAGAACAGATGCTCGCGTATGCGAATAAAAAAAAATATGCTTGCAGGTTTCCAAGCGTAAAATGTTTTTTCTTTGAATAATTTTCATTCTTAATATTTTTCAGTTTATTGTAATTTTTTTACGTAAATAATTTCATATTTATGTCAGCTTATTTTCTGCAAGTATCTACATTTTGTGGCCATACCGACCATGCGATGTTCATTTTTTTTATAAAGAAAGATAATTTAGGCCACTAGAAAAAAAAAGCAGTCGGCAGTTTCACCTTTTCCGGAAGCTTGAAGTAAAGAATTATTTCACGGGTTTACATCGCGTGGCTTGCATCTCGACATAATTGCTCTTGCGTCGCGACCGTTTATTTAATCGTGAAAATCTCCCATCTCGTGCTCCAGTAATACGAAGGTGCGAATTGTGGAAACAAAACCAATTAAAATGTAATTCATTTTACTCGTGAACTTCAATCCCCGCAGATAACTGTCGCTTATGCGAAACAGAACGGAGAATAGTGCTCTTTCCGTTACAACTTTTTATCTTCATTCCCCACTTTATTTATTACTTTATTAAATACGCTCCTCAAATTTAAACAAGGATCAATATTAACCTCCAATATTTATCACAATAAGGAAACAAAAAACAATGAATCATTATTATCGAAATTACCGTCGGTATATTATATATACCGAGGATATTTAAATAAATACGTTTCATATTGACGCGTTGTATGTTTGTTTATATATGGCAAACAAATACAAGAATTCGACAATATTCATCTTCATTTCAAAAGATGAAAATAATCTCTAATCGTATTATTTAACATCACTATCCATGTTATACGTACGAAAAATTATGACGCACGAAGAGGAATAATTACGAACGAAATACGTCAATTGGCGAGACGTGCGGGTCTCTCGAATCCCCGTACCGTTGCTTCATATCCTGCAAGTGTTCCTCTTCCGCAGAACTTGCAACAAGGAGATAAGGAGCAAGGAACGTTGTTTTAATGGATAATCTGTTTCCACAGCGAAGTGATAGACGGTGTGTTTAATTAAAAGAAGAATCGCGACAATAATTACTGACGATGGTCGTCGTCGTCTTCGTCATCGTCGTCATCTTCGTTGTTACCGTTGCTATGCTACACAGATCCAATAACCGCGTAGCACTGAGACGAGAACTTTTACGTTCCTTTCGGAAAGCTAGCGCATTATCTATCTCAAAGAAAGTAATTTGCTGGCTTAGTCAGCCGTTTAACGATCCGGGAATTAAAACATCACCAGTACTTTGTTTTGGCGATTATCGTAGATCGTCAATAAATACCATTTATTTTATCCACTAAGAATAGGGCGTGAATATCCTTTATTTCCTTCGCTTCTTGTGTCGCATTGTTTCTTCATGCGGTAAAAACGATGGCATCCGCACAATTGTCTACACAGGATAGCATTCAAGATAATTCAAGTCTGGTGTTTTTGCCAAGCAGACTGTCATGTTCAGAAAGTCGTAAAAAAGATACACTCTCTGTTTGAGGAAGAGAAATTAACATTTTAATTCAGTTTCAAGCAAGCGTGCTAATCATCATAGCTATAACAAAAAATTTACGAACAAAACCGTAATAAAAAAAGAAATATTTGTTTGTAATATGAATTATATAAGAAATAAGGTGATTAAAAAATACTTTAATTTATCTTCGAGTTACAAATAATTGGAAAAGATTGAAGCAAATAATCAATAATGCTCTGGCGTCACAATATAAATAATTTTATTCGGGCGCAATTTTCAGTCACGTTATACAAATGTAATCTTTAATTTTTTGTTTTGCTAAAATATTAAAAAATAAATTAGATACAGATCTAAGAATAACTTTGTTCGTCAAAATAATTATGTAGGACTTTTAAACTGCAATGGTTGCTATGAATATTAAGATTTTTTGTAAAATTATCATCAATACTTAAGTATCTTACATAATTATTTCAATTATCTAAAATTATTTTCGAATTCGTATCTAGTTACATTTTTAAATACTGTAATATGGGATATCTTTGAACTTTTGGTCCAATATTAAAATAACTTTGGTCTAAAATATGCTTCACAGCATCAAAATCATAAGATATTTGAAAAGATATTTCTTCTTTGACGTCCAGTAATTTTCTTTCTCTCTGAAGAGTAAATATAATAGTTAAAATTTTTGAACTAAAATTACCCCATTTTATAATGTTTAAATAAAAACGTGTATATACAATGCAATTTTTGTTTTAAATAAATAATTAGCTTTGTTTGTTGTATCAACAATTTCGCAATCGCAAGGTTTATCATTTTCCTTTATCCTGGTATTTACCAGTGCAAATTCATGCAAAACGGTTTAATTGATGCGGACGAGTAATCCTAAACAGCTGGTTTGCTGTTTAGAAGTTTCGACATGGTATCAATCGATATTGCGAAGTAATGTAAATGTGATGAGTTCCTGGCTACCTGGTGCGAAAGTCGTATCGCTGTCGAAACTTTCGTGGCGATCGGTCATGAAAGTAGGATCGTCGGGAATGTTTCGCAGTGAGTTTCACGATTCAACTTTGTTTCAACTTCGGTGTTGATTAATTAGATTGCAGACAGGCTTAAATATACGTATATATATATATATATATACGTATATTATACAGAAAGGGAAAATGTTTGCGTTGTATAAAATTTGTAAAATAATTAACATCATATGGCTTCATTTGAACTTGCTGTTTCTCTTTAATATTACAATACGATTTTGATATTTAAGCAAATATAATTTTACCGATGGAAAACGGCAACATGCAATTTTATTATTAAATCGATAACAATATTAATAATTTCGCGTAAAGCACGAAGCGTAAAGCGCTGTTGGCGAAGAATCGCGAGAGAATAAGCAGATTCAAATTCAAATTTTTACTCGGACTCATTCAATCTGCAACTATACAGTCGAAATGATAAATTCATTCCCGTTATTCATTGCTGCACTTTTATTTCCCGCTTAAACACGCAAGAAATTCTGTTTCGATATGCAATTGTAATGCAACTAGTTGGAAGATGGCAATTAATATTATTACGCATTTAATGTAAATGTAATTACCTAACTGTGAAATACTGACGGATGCACATGAATTCGCGCATCTCCGTCATCTCGTATTCCGATTCGATCGATTAGAGCCATAAAAACTCGCGTAGAAACGCACCGAGCTAATGAGATTCACGGATGAGAGCAAACGCTGGACCGAAGCTATACAGCGAAACGGCAAAACCATTGCTTTTGATATCACGTGCGCTCGCACGACTCCAAATTATCCCGCCGTTAACGAGACTGTTATGTTCTACTATAAATGTTAGCAGTGCGTGAAATTACGTTTGTATCAGCTTGCAAAGAGGTGCGACCACAGAAGCTCTATGGTTAGGCCACTACAGTAGCGCATATGATTTTTTTTTGTTAGTGTAAAGTGTAAAGTAACTTGAATTTACAACATATATAAAATCCTTCCAAATAACTGCCAACTAATAATATATTGTTCTATAAATCTTGCAGAATTGATCTTATAAGAAAAATAAGACTCCAGAAACTTGTAGCTGGCAATTAAATTAATATATTGCGAATAAAATTATAATCTCTAAGTAATTTCCCGTAATCTCCATGTAATAATATTTTTATCCTCTTCGCCTATAATCTTTTAACTCGAATATTAAAATCTTTATTTAATAAAAATTGAAATTTGAACAAAAATGAGGAAAGAAATGTATTGAAAATTTATTTAAAAACATACGTCTTAGCAATAAGAGAATCGATCTTTGCCATTCTCTATTTTGAGAACGAAATTTCGCTTGTGAAAACAAATTGTAATCGGAAAGTATTATATATAATAGATAATAGAATTTAAAAGATATTTAATCTGAAATTTGATTTGACATATCAAAAATATCTTAAGTTGTGTACTAGATTTCGTGCGATCCATAAGTAGATTTCTATGGATAATTTGGACGAAAATTCTGATATCAAAATGTCGAGGCTACAATAGCTCTAAAATAAGAAAGGTTTAAAGTTAGCTAATAAAATTGAAAACATCTTCACTATTGTGCAATGTGCCTAAGCGCGCAAATTTTGGATAGTTCAATTGACTAAAGTCTAAACCTTTTTCATTTATAATAAGAACTACTAGATATTTTGATATTAGGAGTTTTATCTCAAAATGTCTTAGAAATTTGCTATTCATAGGTATCATGCGAAGTTTGGAACATCTTGTTAATTATAGAAATTAAAGAAATTTCGATTTTAATCGATCTTTCATTGAGCTGATTCCAAATTGATCAAAGAATTCGCTACCGGAATCAATGTGATAATTAACAGGCAAACACTTTGCATAAATTTTCAACGAATATTAACTTCGTAAATGCGCGACATTGTTAACGAGCAATTAATGTTAACGACGCGTGAAATTGGCTATACACTGACTACAAAGAAGAACAAGTTTACAGCTGCTATGTTGAATTACTGTAGCAGAAATGTGTATCTTCAATCGCGACAGTATCCTCGAAACTGCGCTCCAGTCGAGAGTGCTTTCAAAGAATTGGGCGCAAATGAAACTTGCGTCTTTCAATGGGAGCAAGTAATGTCCGTTTAAAGCCTCACTTTATTGAGTGTAAAGTCAATTGAAATTTTAAAGTCGGACATTTTCAACTAATGTTGAAGCCATTCTAGATTTTTTTTCTGCAAAGCACGTATGTTGACGTATAAAGTTAATGCAAGAGTGCAAGCTACACAAAGAGCACAGTATTCGTAAAAAAATAATACAACAATGAAATTATAGTAATATCTACGTAGTAATATCTATGAATTTTGTGTTTCCCTTCGTAAAAACTTGATTGCACAAAGATTTAATCTATCAAGTTGGCAGAGTTTGCTAATTATAGAAGTGCACGTCGAAAAAGTTTTAACGAATAAAACTAAAAGTAAATAGTAAGCTTAATCTGACTTTAATCAATTTGCGGTGGTATTTAGCATGAAACTTGCTACACCGAAAATATAATTAATGATCAAACTATAATAATATACAACGTTAACACTTGGAAATTGAAAAAAAAGAAGAAAACAAATTTTTATATTTTTCATGTAAAAAAGAAAAAAAACTTTAAATTTTTGTGGAAAATTGTGACATGTTCTCGTTTTTGAAAAGTAATTAGAGTTTGATTATTGAGAGGTTTGATTAACGGAAAATAGTTTTGAAGTAACGTTTTTGCAAGCCAGCGGCTCGAATACAGCAGATTAATTTCAGAATTTTTAGTATAATTTTTACGTTGAAGAGAGAGAAATGTTTGCATTAAGCCTAAGTTTTAGAAAATTTTATTGTTGTTTTCCTCTTATTTTGCTGGTCCAGCGTGCGCAAGTGGGAGAAAGATTAGGTAATTATATTTATCCATATCACGCGACCATCATCGCGAATTTCAACTTTAACCAATCTTATACAAAACTACCTTCTATCGCTTGCGCAGCGGAAGAACTAATTTCCTAGCGTCGCGAAAAACTAGTTAGTAAACTAATTAGCTAAATACCTATGTAATTATCTTGGCTTTCTCAGCGTAGATAGCAAATACTCATAAAATTATCGCCACAACGGATGTCGTCAGAACAAAATTTAACACGATGGATTATTCATGTTTTGCGCTTTTCTTTTCTTTGAAAATATTCTTGAAAATTCAATTCTTGAATATTAGAGGCCAAATAATTAATTATAATATTCAGAAGAAAAGAGGCAGTTAAGAAATAAGTGGAAAATTGGAACACTATGTGTATTTTGCATAGTTTGCGCTGAATTCTAGGAGCGAACCATCAAAATTATTTCTTTACTGTTTAAACTGTTTGTAACAGCTACTGGTCATTAATGTTTATTGTACAACACTCAGAGAAAAGGTTGCTTCGATTTAAAGAAATTTTTTTTTTGCTATACGGTTAAAGAAAAAATTTCTTTCATTTGTGAAAACACACATTTGTTTCTTTGATTCAAACATTAATTTTTAAAATTAAATAAAATTTACTTGATTTAAAAAAATCATGTTCAAATTCAAGAAATCAATGATTTGAATGTCATTTCTTGGATTTGAATATAATTTCTTTCAATTAAATAAATTTTATTTGATTTAAAAAAATAATGTTTAAATCAAACAAATTTTTTTTTAATCGTATAGCAAAGAAAATTTCTTTAAATCAAAACAATCTTTTCTCTGGATGTAATTGTTGTAAAAGTTGTATTTTAATTTGCACGTTTTACATAGTTTTACACATATGTATTTTTGTGTAATTGTGAGAAGTATGTAGATATATTAATTTTATAACTAACTATACTGTAGCTTGGAAGTCTTGAATATAACTTTTAAATTATAATTGAGTTAAATTTGATAACAAAATGTACTCATGTATTCAATGTATAAAGTTATACTATATACTAGTTAGTGATATTCCATAGGGTGGTATTTCCTTTCTCGTTTCGTAAGAGCAACATTTTCCCATCTTTAGTTTATAGTGTAAACTACGTTCATTCTGTATATCCAAAAAACTTCTACATAATTAATATTACTTTATAGTTAACAACTTATGTACCAAAAGTAAGTATGTCATATAAATATCTATCGAATTATTTTAATAAAATAAAAATGATGTCTTCAATTTCAAATGAATCAATTGCATAATGCCTTCATTTTTTGTATATTTTTTTTTTAAATATCAAATACTTTCTAAAGATGTTAAAGATCACTTAATAATTTTTGTGTATTTGTAAAACAGCAATAAAATTAACATAAAACAACTCGTCATGTAGATTAAAGAAAAATCATTGTGTGTTATCTTAATATATCCTTAATATATAAGAATTGGAATAAAAATATTGTTGCTTAATGTTTTTAAAACTCCACAATAATTAATTATTACCTTTCGATAATAAATTAGCTAGTATTAAATTGATCATTAAATTTTTATAAGAGGACCCATCCTATGTAATAAGGATTAAGGATTAATAAAGGACATAATTCGCTCCTGCAGTATGATCGTTCGAGTTTCGGTGCATTTCTTTTCTTTAAAATATTAGAAACATCTGATTAGACAATATAATAGTCTCTGTCTTTTCCTTTTTTAGAATATTTTGTTTAATATTAAAGTATGTACATATATGTGAGAATTATTTAATAATCTTTGCATACTTATAAAAGTGATGAAATTTTTACGTATTTATAAAAGTGACGAAAATTAAGCCAGGTTTTTCACAGATTTAATAATGACCAATTTAATACTAAATACTAAAAAAACAGTAATTAATTAGCTATTTTAAGTACTAAAAGTATTAAAAATATTGTTGCTTAATGTTTTTAAAACTCCACAATAATTAATTATTACCTTTCGATAATAAATTAGCTAGTATTAAATTGATCATTAAATTTTTATAAGAGGACCCATCCTATGTAATAAGGATTAAGGATTAATAAAGGACATAATTCGCTCCTGCAGTATGATCGTGATATTAGATCTGGTATTAAGCCTCCAAAAAAAATGACTCATCCGTTAAATTTACGTTTGCGCTTATATATACACAATAAGTATATCTTGATCGCACAGCCCCCAATTTACAGAAAGATATTGCGGTCGCCACGGAAGGGCCACTACCGAGCGATCGTGTATCGCGCAGGAAGCTGCGAGCCTCGTGAAGATCCGTACAGCCCGTCCTGAGGATAAAAAGGGAACGGTGCACAGAGGCGGGCTCGCGAGGTGGTATAATGGGAATCGGAGAGAAAATCGATGATATATGGCTGCGCGACTTAACCCAATTTTTTCGCCACCCGCTATCTGTGAAATTTATCGGCGAGATAAAGGCTCTTCGCGACACCTTCCACCTTGTTCATCCGCCTATCCCTTCTCGTGGAAAGAGGACCCTCCGCTCTCTGCGGGTGGCTGCTCTACGAATAGACGATGGACAGAACAGCACTGACCTAATGAGGGAAAATCTGGTCTGGCTAACCTTTGAGTGCCTGTGGCCGCGTTCGCTGGACGTTTTACTGTGCGATACATTAACGGCCAGTTTCATCCTTGTCGGTCAATTGCATCTCTAGTTTAACTAATGCATCCATTGCTGTTTCTAATTCCATCTCCGGAGAAGGACGAACGATGCACATTGCAATAATTGAGCGATTCAGTAAAGCTTTACCGTAGTTTAACTATTTGTTCAACGAAGTGATTCTGCCTTTATCCTTGCACAGACAGATTTTGCTAAAGCATCTGAAAATTTAACTAGATATAGATCTGATAATGATTTTGAATGATCAAAGATCATATTTTAGATAATTACAGAAATTTCAAGCATGATAAGCAAAAAATTTTGACATTCTATCTAACAAATAATAACATAATATTTTGTATCGTATATTTTATATCGATGTAATAATTTTAACAATGTAATTATTATATCTACAATATATGTTAAATTACATTTATATTGTTAACTATAAAATTGCAATGTTGATGTTATATTACTGTTAATTGGTGTTTAAGTGTTCTACATAGTTTTTGATAGTTTCATAAAAAATTGTAACGTTGATATCATATTATTGTTAGTATTTATTGGGGACCAGTTTGAGTGTCGTAAATAATTATTTTGATACATATTTATTTTTGAATAAAAAATTAAAAATTCTTTCAGATCTATATATCTAATTAAAATTTTAGATACTTCAACAAAATCATTCTTTCCGTGTAACAGGAAGAGTTAGAAACTAGATTTCCAATTTCATAGTTTTCGTACACGTCTTCGTGTAAATAATTGTGCAGTTCTGAAACTAATACTATAGATATGGCACATAACGGCACACCATTTCATTGTTATGACATTGTTGGATATTTTTGAAAAAGATACAAAGGATTGAAATCCTTTTACCTATACACGCGGACGACGATCTTCTCGTTAGCGAGCACGTTGTTTTAACTTGCGGTACAAGCGTTCCTACTTTCACGTTTATCCACTTCTCCCACCTCTATGGATTTTCAGGGCTTTCGGACTGTCGTCCTCTGCTTATGTAGAGCTTATTGTGTCAGTAATCTCAACAAAAAGGATTTTTCTAGGAGATATCCTCGTGATCAGATTTCCACAACAAACTCGACCGTATATTTCGTTTTATTTTTCCCAGATTTCACCTTTATATTCGTTCGGTCTTTTCCATCTTCTTTTTCCATCAGGTATAACGCTCTGAAAAAATAATTTTGTTAAGTAATTCATTTGCTGATTACATCTGATTGTTCTCTCTCTTTTTGTTATTTATTTATTACATCAAGTTACTAATTGTGTCTTAATATAAATTTATATATATTGTATATTTGTATAAATAATTCAAATTTATAAAATGTATATCCACAGATATATATATATATATATATATATATATATATATATATATGTGTATATATATATATATATATATATATGTAT
>NW_017259351.1:855079-858614 GCF_001594045.1 Atta colombica
TTTTCAAGAGAATTATTGAGTTTTCCTAAACAACATTGCATTAATAAAATTTTAATAAAAATTTGTTTATGTAAAAAATATTTTGTAATTTCTTTTAATAAATATTTATCTAAAATATTTTCGGCATATGTAATTCGATATTTTTGTATTAATTTTTAAATATAAATATTGTGTTTTTCAAAATCAAATATTGTATTATTCTCATCTTAATTTACATTTGCTTCCATCTCCTGTATCTGATTTATATTTTCTTTCAGAATGTTTTTGCAGAAATTATTTTAAAAAGTCACTTTTCTAATATACGGTTTCCACGTCTTCAAAAACAACGATATGACATTATTATCTTACTGTAGTCTATCATATCTTCACTGGTTTCATTCAGTTTATTGATTCTATAACATCTGATCGTACAATAAGAATAAAATTGAGTAAGGAGTTTTCATATGTGAATATTGCGAATCTCTTCAAGGTATTTTTCTCTTCGTCAACGATTGCAAAATATGAAGGAGAAAAATATGAGATGTTAGAAAAATAACTACGTTGCGATAGTCGTATTGTAAATTGAAAGAGTTCTTTTGAAAGAAACTCAATGTCTAGAATATAATCCTGTTGAAAAATATTTTTGTTCGTTTGTAATACATCATAAGATCATATTGTTCTCTTACTTCAAAAGTGACACAACTTAAAAAAATAAGTTTTTAGAAAAGAGGGAATATTATTTTTAAAAAAGTGATTAATCAAATAATGTCGACAAAAAGAATATATTCTTTGAAACAATCAAATGTGATTTTTGTCATTTTGTCGTTTCACAGCTCTTAACAATAACCACTCTTTGTGACAATTTTTTTTTTTGATATCCTATAAAATTATAATAAATACAAAATAATTCATTTAAAGTGACATAATTTGAAATATTATCAACAACAGTTTATATTCACTTTGAGCTACAATGATTGAATTCTAAATAAATAATTTTTTCTCAAACTTCGATTATCAAGAGAGATTATCAACAGTCATAATTCTAAATATTCTCTGTAGAAGACTCTCTTTTTCTTTTAAAAAGAAAACGACATAACTCAAAGTGATATCATGTAGAAGTCATGTTATGACTTTTTTAAAAGTCTTAAGAACAAGTGCTATTTACGGACACAGATTATGAAGTTAACCAGAGAAAGGTTTTTCGATTTAAAGAAATGTTTCTTTACTATACGGTTAAAGAAAAAAAATTTTTTTGATTTGAACACATTATTTCTTTGATTTAAATATTATTTTTGGAGATTAAATAAAAAAATTTGATTTAAAGAAATTATGTTCAAATCAAAGAAATGTTTTTTTTAATCGTAGAGCAAAAGAAACATTTCTTTAAATCAAAGAAACCTTTCTTTGAGTGATGTTCACTTTTGATGATATTAATAGAGTAATCTTCATCTGACTCATTCATGGGATTAACTCGAAAATCACATTTTTTTGTAATTGTATCACCTTGAGAAAAGAATGGCACATATAGACATGATAAAAAAGACATAATACATCCGTATATATTACACATTACATTACGTATATCCGTATACAGTTTCTTTGTAGTTACGCAGTGTCACAAAGACAATTATTAGCGAAATTGGTCAACCGTGACATTCAGAGTGACATATCTTATCTAACGCACATCGAAATAGCTGTAGTGAAAAAACTCCTTTTCAGGAGTTCACGCGATCTCCTCTTTCGCGGAATACCAGATAATTCTTTGGTACTTTCCTCTCGTTTTGTCACTGAAAACGGAATTAGTTTCTTCGCAAGGAAAGAATTTGCTGTCACTCCAGTCCGCGCATCGTCCTTGAAAGAGTCACTCAGCTGGACAGCTCACGGAAACATTCGGAATTGAGAGCGACGGAATGTTCTTTGGACACCAGGTCACGGATACGGATTGTCCCGAAACCGACAGCATGAAATAGTCAGGGGTGAGATCTCGTAGTTTCAGAAGCACACCGCGTGATAAGCGGAACGGTGACCGATCGCATCACGTATTCTCGTCGCGCGCCGTTCAGACCAGCATTATAAAAATGCAATGAGAAGGCTGAAAGCGGCTGTCGCAGCTTTAATTCGATTTCCGTGTTCGAACGCTCAGCCGGAAGCTCGTAAGCTTGCAGTAAATGAGCCAACTGGGACGTAATAAAATTCTCGATGGCGTTCGACGTGGCTGAACGTCCTGAGTCCGGCGCCAACACGAAGAGAGCCGATAAATATAATAATTAATAAAATTGCGGCTCTCTTGTCTTCACGCTCTACCGTACGAGAGAAGATCGCCTTCGGTACTTCAGCTTTGTAAAATGAAGGAAACGACAGCGCGACTAAGCTCAATATTCTACAGTAAATCTTGTCGGGATTTCTAAGGACTTCTCGAAAGATTGGAGACGGGAAATAGGATTAAGGAAAGAGTTCGCTAATTGACTCGTTACTCGTAAAATCCTGAGATTCTCTCAGGGATCGAGCCTGTGCGACGATCGCACGAGTTTCATTCCGTTGAATTTTATAGTAATATAAAGAGCATTCGCGTTCATTTTTCCTTGATTCATTATTAGTGCAAAGTTACGATGCTATTCGTCACATTGTAATCGTTCAGCTTGCAACGCGATCATTGCTATGTAACCATTCATGTGTACCATGTAATATCAACGTTTTGTTGAATTTAAATATATCGGAATATATATACATGCATTTCAAACAAATCGATTTGAAGTAAAAAAAATTGAATTGCCATTAATAACTACATAAATATTATAAGTTTATTATAATGCAATTCTCGATAAAAAAAGAATAGAAAGTGGGGTATAAAAAAACATTTACCATTATAAATTGATTGATTTGATATGCATCGCTAACGATTATTTCTCAACTACGAAGTATTTCAGAAAAGTCCATTAGCAGTTTATTGAGATAGTAAAAAAAAATGTTTAATTCCCTTTCTAATCAAATGATCTTTTTTTCATCGTCCTCGTGAACTCAATAAAAATACAATTATATGTGAAATGACATGCGATAAAAGTTAAGAATTCGTCTGCACCCACTATACAGATAAGTGTCTGTTATCAATCCAGTCCATTATCGGTTTGTACTGAGAGCAACGAATTGTCGGATTTTACTGCCGTCAGGATCTTTCCAAAATTTTTACGAGAACTGACCGTATGTTCGTGTAACCCCTCGGGTCTTTTACGTACTGTAATCGAAGATCAGCGACAATCGTGGTATTATATTGTTATCTGGGCGAGCATGAGAGATACGGAAAAGTAGATTCTTAGAATTATTAAAATTTAATTTGTAAAAACAATCGACGAAAAATGTAGATGAATAAAATATCAGATGAATAAAATGTCAGATCAAACATGGAACATGAAACAACAAAAAAATATATACAATAAAAAGATAAAGTATCTCTCTACTTACTATTTTGCTTACAATTGATATACTAAGAATAATTAGAAAAAGTATGGTATATATAAATACACAAAGTATATATATATATATATATATACTTTGTTTA
>NW_017259351.1:858714-872038 GCF_001594045.1 Atta colombica
AAAAATAACAGATATAAATATTATGATTACTTTCGATTTAGAAACAAAGTCTTGAAATTCTGTTATGTCTATACATATATAATATATATGATATATAACAAAAAATTATATAAATTATAATTTATATATTGTTATATATGATATATAACAATATATAAATTATAATTTATAAATAAAATGAGTATTATATCTTATATGTTAGGGAGATATTGATTTGCGATGCAATATTTCAAATTATGCGGTATGTTTACAAGAAGTATATAGGCTGAAGATGACTCAAAGTTGAGTTGGAACGTTTCAAATTTTTTGTATTAATTTATTATTAAAATTATTTACAATTAGCGTTGACTCCTATAATACATTTATTCATTATTTTTTGTAATAATAAAAGGAGGAGTCTTTAACAATTAGTTTAATTGATAATTATTATCATCTTACATATTGTTTATGAAACATTTTCAAATATCGAACTAATTTACCACGCTATGTTATTCTTGGATTAATGGCGATTTATTGGATCTTTCATGTGGATCTTTTGTTTACATCATAAATCCTATGCATATATAATGAAGCAATTACACTGCCTTTCATCATTATCGCGCGTTTCATTAAAATGCCAAAAATACAAATCGGAGGAAGGTATTGTAGCAACGAAATGAAGCCATGAAAATAGAGCGCATAATTTCTTTTTGTAATATTAATAAATTTTAATTAAATTATTTTAGTAATATATCAGCATTATAGCACTTTGATTACTTCCATTCTCTCTACAGAATATACGTTGTGTTATTTGCAGAATATTATACAGGAGGATGTTTGCAAAAGTTTGTTATAAATTATATAGGTATACGCGCTATCATTGCAAAGTATTAAAACTTCGAAATATAATTCTATGATTTTAAGATTATCATCAAAATCATGTGATATTTTTTCAATATTAGATACATACAAAAAACGGCGACTCTAACGATAGAAGAATCATGAAGAAGTATTGACTTTCTGTGCAGTTGCAGGATAGTGTATTTGGTCTCGAAATCTTATTATCCCAGTTGTCGGAGTTCAAAATTAAATCCTGCCGTTTTGCTTTGATTCGTGGAACGTAACTATCCTATCTTTTAGAAATTCAATCTTTATTTTGTACTGCAATTACTGTTAATTTGTTTTGAAAAATGCAATGCATAATATGGCTTATTTATTTTATTTTATTTTTTAATCGTAACGTTTGCGTTACTAGGATTATTATACATGAGAGAAGAAAAACATTAAAAACAGATTATTTTGGTAAATTATGAAAGCGTATTTTTCATCGTAATAATCAATTAAAATTATGTAAGCGTATTTTTCATCATAATAATCAATTATTATCAAAATTGTGACAGAAAAACCGCCACAATTTTCATAATAATTATGAATTTTTTATTTTAATATAGTAAAAATTATTATGCATTGAAGAAAAATATATATGTATAATTTTTCAGATTTTCAATGGAACTGAACTCATCTAAAAAAGATCTCGCTTATCTCAATTTAAATCATATTTTTCATAACTTAATATAAATATAAAAATCCTTATTTGTTGCTAAAAAAATTAACATTTTATCGAACAAGTGACAACAAAAATGCATTGTCAAGCATCTGTTACACTCTCTTCACTTTCTAATTTGAATAGATGCGATATGATGTCCCGCTTAGCATCGAATAAGAGGAAATTGTAGAATCATATAGAATCGAAGCAGAAGAGATGCGCTATGAACAACGTTTGATTTCTCTCGTGCACGTTTTCCACTCAAAAGTGGCTCCTTGATCCGCATTTCTTCGATTTGAGAAAGTCGAGTTGGGAAATTCAATCTGGTGATAGATTCGCGTGCTCGTGGTTGCAGGTCAACGATGAGCTATCAGAAGGATGAAAAAGATCGAACATGGAGGGCGTAGTCTAGTAAAGTAATTCTATTTCAATTCGTATAACGTTTTCCAACTTGTGTATCTATTTAAGGAAACATTTTTTCTCAAGATTACTTAATATCTTTTGAAATTTAGTCACATAAATTGCCCATATTTTAATAATATAATTACAATACCGATTTCATCAAATCGTAAATTAAAATAAGAAAAGTTTAATGTTTAATATTACGAAACATATTACTTGTTGTAAAAATGAAAAGAAAAGTATAACAAGAGAGAATAAAAGTTATAACTTATTGTTTCACATAATTATTTAACGGGATTACAATTATTTATGGACAATTATTTCTTCAATAAAATTTAAAAAATTCGTATATCCATATAACTCATAATCGAAACATGGCAAGTACGAAATGGTTCAAACGAATCGAACGACGTCATATTATGTGATATGTTTAATTAATGACTACAGAGTCGGAATTAATTATTTTAATATTTCATAATATTAATTGCCTATTATAAATTCGCCGACATTTTCGCGTAAGTGATTTGTTAAAGAGTATCTCCTGTGAGATTTACTCGATCAAAATTTATCATTTGAACAGTCAATAATTGTTGCGAAATACAATAACCAAAAATGTGTCAATAGCAAATTTGAATATCGCAATTCGCATATAATTATCTTCAATTTTAATTTATATTTTAATTTATGTTTTTTACGTATATTATAATACAAAATAATAATTATGTTGAATCAGATATTATCTGTTTGTGACAGATGTAACATCGCCGCAACAGATGACAAATAAGTTATATAATTTTCCGTTCTAAATGAACGGAATAAACGTATGGATTAGTCACAATTTTCATATTCTTTCCCTCGTGTTCGAAATTTCGTTGCGTTAACGTATGAGATGTGAATGATGGATAAATCATATTCTCTCATGACTTTTTTTCACTCTTCTCTCTCAATATAATATAACAACTAATGTAAAAATTATCCATACCATTAACATACAACGTTATATTTCAATGATTATCCTAACAAATAAGTATTATGTGTTATAAAGAAACAAAGAAACTAAGAAAAGAAGAAGAGGAAAAGAGAAAACAGAAAACAAGAACAAGCTTCAAGAAAATACATGACGAAACAGTTATTTTAAGTATATTTTAAAATAAAATTATTACACACACACACACACACTCTCTCTCTCTCTCTCTCTCTCTCTCTCTCTCTCTCTTTCTCAATCAGAATTTATTTATATACAATAATTATATTCCTGTACGCTATTAAAAATATCATATGATGGTTAAAACATGTTTATTTAAATACAGACAGATTTATCACGTGCAGCATCGCGCTGGATAGCTAGCTCGATCAGCTGTACGACAAATAAAAATGTCGCGTGGCACACGTCGCTACGGATTGGGTCAGCAGCGCGGTTTGCTGTTTGAATTTTTATTCGGAACCAAGCATGCATAATCGAGCGTTTTACATGGGTGGGGAAACCCCACCGTTATACTACGATAAATCGATAGCCTTCTTTTACGTTCGATTCGAAAGTCAGGAGCTGCTTGTAGCTAGAACGTGCAGGGAGGCTAAAGCATGATAGTGTTGAGAATGATGATGGTACATCTTGAGAGAAGATTTCTTGAACGTATTCCGCGCATAGCGTCGCTTCCCGATCCTTGTTGTGACAGTCTCTTTTTAATCCATAACATAAATTTAATATGGGAGATGTGTTATCTATTGAATATTTTCTCTCGGCCATAGACGCGAAAGGTCAAATCGTGAAAAATACTTCAATATTAAAATGTTACTAGTTATGAAGAATGTAGAGTAAAATGTTAATATTCAAAATTAGTAGCTAAATAATAGTTAACAATGAAAATTAGCAAATTAATAATCTAACTAAATTTTTTAATGTTTCAGCAGAACCGTATAATATATTATTCTCTATTTTGAAAGAAATATATATTCATATAATGCATTTCTCATATTTCGTTAATTGTGCGAACGTGCATAGATCAACCTGTCATGAATTGATGAGGGTTTCGATTAGAGAATTCGTAAAAGCGGTCAAGCGTAAGTTCAATGCAGATTCTCAAAGCATCTCTTGCTTGACCAATCTGCAAATTTCCGGTTCCCTTACTCGACCTCAAAGATCGCCATGTCTTCGCGGATATTGAGACGGATATCGGACAAACAGCTTAATGGAGAAAGACCGTGGTTGTAATATCCGATAGTCTGCGAAAGACTAGAGAGATAAAGAGGAACAGAGAGAGAGAAAGAGAAAGAGAGAGAGAGAACAAAAGTAGGAGGTAGTTGCCGACCGCAAATTCAATACCCAGTGGGCTTTGTTTCACCGGTCAGGATAAATTAGCAGCCGCGCAGAACGCGATGCGGCGAACTTGTTCACGACCAACTTCGGTCTCGCGTAACAAAGTGCGGACTAGACCAGGTTGCGACGGGTTCACGAGTAAGTAGTCCGCAGTCTCAGTAGCAGGAAGTAACTACAGTTGCTGGAACTATCAGAGAGTCTTAGTAGAGGTGGATTGATCCTTCTGTTGCTATGCGAGAACGCGCGGGTGACAGTATCATTGTGTTTAAGGCGCGGCGGTGGAAGTTCAGATGAACTTGTCTCGATCAGTATTACAAGAGATATTGGGAGCACTATTACTTCCAATCATTCGTCGTCTACCTCACCGAATTTCGAAACATTACGTAATTGGACAAAGTACAATATGATAACTTTTACAACTTAATTTGCTAATGTATCTATGTTATTGTAGTTTGATAATGTATTATTTGATATGATAATAAATTTTACATTATAATATATAATTACTTTTAATTATTAGAAGACCCATTAATTAATGGAAAAAGTGGCTTCAATTGGCTAAAATTGTAACTTTTAGAGATTATGAGATATTCAAAAGTCTCCTGGCATAATCATAGAAAATGGACAAATTTTACTATATAGCACTATTTGAAACTATTTTGAATCTAATCGGACTAGAAAGTACTTTTATTTATTTATTAAAATACTACTAAACTATTTATTTTTTGATAATTATGCCTTAATATTTTTATGCATAGATTAATAAAATAAATCAGTCAATGTAAAAAAAAACACAAAATTGATTTTTAAAAAAGATATGTACGTAGTTGCATACTGTAAATTGTACAATTTTTTTTAATGACAATTATTTATTTTCTTTATATCAATTGATTAATCTCATTATTTTGTGCATAAAAATATTAAGGTACAGTTATCAAAAAATAAATAATTTAAATCCAAAATAGCAACTCTTAAATGATGCTACAGTAAAATGTGTTTACTTTTTATGATTGTGGAGACTTTTATGTCTATAGAGACTTTTGAACATCTTATAATACACGAAATATTATAGTTTCATTGAAGCCACTTTTTCAACAATTCAACGTAATTATCACATTTGAATAATAATAACGAATTTCCGCTAGCTCGGTCATATTCATGATCGCTGTCAGGTAACTCATGTCATTCATGCCGATTCGATCAATATCGCGTATGACTGCAATTCGGCAGTACGATTCTGCATGATATACCGCAATTAGCGTTAGATAGAATTGTGTACGATTTTGGAGATTCATAAGATATCATCTATTTTCCAAATGCTAGCGGCTACATTACCGTGGACGAATTAGAAACAGTATATCGGTAAACTTCCGGATGGACAACTTCATTTGCGGTTAAAAGTCTGCTTGAGAAATACAGAGTTTCCGAAAGTAACAGAAATGGATGCACTGATGCGCCCGAGGCGCGTTGCAAAGTAACTTTAGTCTGAACTTTCAGTTCGTGCTCATATGTGCCCAACGAAGAAGATGCAATTCAGCCCAGGAAGACTCTTCTCCTTCACTAAACGCATTAAACAACTACCTCGTGGCAATCCGTTCTGTTCGCGATTAATCCAACATTAAGAAAAAGTTATGAGTTTATTCGACGCAGTCGCTGCAAGTAATGGAGATAAAGAGGAAGACGCAATAAAATTTGTTTAAATTTTCATAAGAGAAAAACGAGAAAAATCTTCATTCACAAGATATCAGAAAAATAATCATTAGTAAGTATTACGGACACAAGTCAGTGGAGTAACTATATGTTCTCTAACTATCTTAATGATTGTAAGTTAGATGTCTATTAAGCGTCCGCCAAATTTGAATACAGTATTGTCATTTGAATTATATCATCTTAAGGCAAGATAAATAAAGTATCGGTCGACTCAATGTTGTCAGGTCTGTTGGAAAGTTATCGTCCATATATATTAGGTGTAGTAAAAAGAAATCCATTATTTTTGCATGAAATTGAATGGACCTAATATATTGCGATTTTCTCAATATTTTAGCCACAATTTAAATGTTTCTTTGTATTTTCCTCCCAAAAAGTCCTTAAAAAATTCTCCTAAATTTTTTGTATTTTCAAAAAATTCCTTAGTGGAAAGAAAGCCTGAAATTTAGGTGAAAATCCCCTAACCTGCAACAATGAGCCGATTGTTGTGTCGTTTATGGAAAGTCCAGCGACGTGTAAATATATTTAAAACACGCGCTTAAAATGCTTAAAATGCAAGGATTTTTTGTTTTACCTGATATGTACATGAGTACGACACAATTTTAATTGTTTTTTATAAATACAACAGCCGGCTAATATTTCATCTACAGAGTAAAAAATATTTTGTATTTCTATTATAACCGATCAAATTGTTAACATTTCGTGCTGAATTTTCAACATATCCAATTTATTATATAATATTTTATGTCAAATTTATATTTAACATTTCTTTGTATTAAAATAACGCAATATTCATGAAATAAATAATACAAAAATTTATTTTAAAACGTAAATTTTAAGATGAATGAAACATATAGTGGAGAACATATAGTTACTCCATTGTGTCCGTAATACTTACTAATAATTACTTTTCTGATATCTTGTGAATGAAGATTCTTCTCGTTTCTCTTTTACGAAAGTTTAAACAAATTTTATATTTTCCCTTTTATCTCCATTACTTGCAGCGACTGCGAATAAAATACGTGTTAATTTAACATATTACGAATAATTTTACTGAAAAAATATGATTCTACAGTTTGCTTACAAAGTCAGTGTTATATTTTTTAATTAATTCTTTTACATAATACATTTAAAATTTAATAAATTTTTTGCTTAAATAGTATCTAAATATTTAGTAATAGTAAATAATATAAAGATACATTTATTTGACACAAAAATCATTAGTTTGATTTAACCATCTTTTTTTTTATTGAAGTGCTGTAAGTTGATAAATATTTATTGAAGTGCTGTAAGTTGATAAATATTTATTGTAAGTAAATATTTATTAACTTAAGTTTAAATAAACGTTTATTTAAATCAACTAAATATTAATATCAACTAAAGTTTGACACTTTCAAGTAAATATTTAGTTTTTTTCTTCACAGAGTATTTGCATTATTTCCTAACATATTCTTTTGTTAAATTAATACAAAAATTTGGTACACGTAAAATGTCTTAAATTTAACGCAAATTTTCCAACTGTGATATCATATGTTCTTGCTCTTAGTTGTTTGAACAAGCAGCACCTAAGTCACTCGCGACGCCGACCTTTCGAGCGGGATTATATTTACGACAACACGCTGCGCGTATTTACCTTTGCATTTAGGTACTTGCAAAGCATCCTTGTCGCGTCATGCTAATTTGTGCGCGTGCAGCTTTGCGAGCTCGGCAACAACATTTTGGCAATAACTCGAGCGCATAATTACTTTTTTAAATTAATAAAGCGCCTCACGCATGCTAAGATGCTTACGCTTTGTTAAGGAAAACAAAGAGATACAAAGGGCAGAAGTGGCTTACTTACGAGGTTTGCGCACACAAGTGATTGTATTTCATGATAATGGCATGAGGACAATGCAGCGAAAATTCCTTTCCGCGCAGGTCTTTTAGAAACATTACACCGTAAAATAAAGTAGACGTACACGCGTTACACGCATCTTATGTGTATCATACTGCAGGTAGTATTCTACAGGTGTGATACATCCTTTCGAGTCCTCCTTAAAAGCTAAATGTGAACAACGTCAGCATGTTATTTTACGCATGTCAAAACGACTGACATTATTTGAGAAACAGAATAAACGAGGACTTTTCTTTACACAACTCGAGATTACTCGTGGTGAGATTCAGTCGTAATTAAAAATCTAGACCACAATCTCGTTAAGGCACTTGACTGTCGCGCCCAAGTTCGTTGCAAGAACTTGTTGCTTGTCTGTCACCTTTTAATTAATCATTGCTCTGAGCTTGCTAGAACTATGAAATATGTAATCTAATTGTATGTGTGTCTCCTCATAAGACTTAAATAAAACATGTAACACAAAACTACTTAAAAATTAAAATCACTTATCATTCTTTGTTATTGACCACGAGGGAGTAATCCAACTGGTATGTAACGGATGAAATTTTTAACAGCTTATCTCCGCTTTTAGCATGGCAGATTAAATCTCTTAATGATCACATGAAAGCATTTATAAGCTCAATGAGATCGCTCACTATGTAAGATTTATATATCAATAGCGTCTTAGAGTTGAACAGGACATAGTCCTGAATAATAAAAAATTGATTTAAATATAATTTTTTAAAAATTAATTAGGTGTATCAAGTGGTGTGTGAAGTATTGAATTACCGCACATCTAAACGTACAAATTAGTTCGCTTGAATTCGCATACGTAAATCTTTGTGTGCTGCCATGCATGAATTAGCAAATTAGACGGAAATAGAATATCTAGAGTAGAATAGCTGTAGAATATTATACTTATGAAGGATATAGAAGTGCGCGTACGTAAAGACCGAATAACGGCAATGGCAGGTGTAAACGGCGAAGCACAATGAAAATTGGATTATTAAGTTCTCAGTTGGGGATCCCTTTCACGGTATTGAGTTAGCAGATTTCAGGAAGTCAGCCAGCCAACAGATGGGAGGAGCGAACGAAAAAGCAGTAAAGACGGGGACGACGAAACAAAGAGATAATGGTGCAACCTGCTGGTAGTAGCACTAACTAGAACTTGTTTCGGGATGGAAGCAAAGAGAGTGCACACGATGACAAGACTGACGGAATACGTAATGCACATTGCACGCGATAAGATTCTCCAGTCTGTTACAAACGCGTAAGTATATTACAGTAGTAATTCAACAACTGCCGACATAAATCCTGACTACAATTTGTCTTTCTAACATCAAGCTTTTAAGAAATATATATTAATAGCTGCCACATATCAAAGCATAGTAAAAATTACGTCTGGATAAATAACGAGGGAATTTCCAGAAGATATTCTATTTATAAAAATGAAGTCAACGCGGCAAGCCGTATATTTCAATATATCTACATATATAGATTTATATATTTTATGCGAAGCGAGCAGGATCGACAATGTATCAGTATAGTAGGTGTAGATTTGAACTATGCTTGCAACTGCATACGCATTTGTATTTGTCGTATACAATTTTGCTGTGTGCTTTATTCATGTACACGTTATGCATGGCGCACGCACTTTCTCAGCAAGCGATCTCCCATTGCTATTTAGATTGATATGGACAATATATGTTACTACCAATCAATGTTCGAAGCTCGTCACAGCCGCGACATTCGTAGTATCTTATGTTCAAAAAATTTCAAAGCTTTATAAAATGAAAAAATATAACAAGCAAGTAATATTGATTTCGAATAAATAATTATGTTATCATCGAACTGAATCGCTATTGTATTGACAAGAAAAAATTACAACGGTTATAATTTATCTAAAACTTTGGAGATCAATTTATTCGATTTTCAAGAATAAAATAAATTTGATTTTAAAGAATAGAATAAAATAGTACATTAACAAATACTAATCTTATGACAAAGTCTAATTTATTAAATTATAAATTGCATACCTACTGTCTGTTTAACACATTTTATTAGTAATTAATAATAAAGAACGTTTACTTATTATAAATGAAAGAGTAATTTTTGCGAATTCTCTTCCCAAACTTTTCCTTCAAAAAATAGAGAAAGAAAAGAAACTTTTCATTAATTATTAATAAATTTAATAAACCTTATAGTTGCTTTGGAAAATTGTTAGCAAAAACTTGTTAAAGCTTGTTTGTACGGAAAACCTGTTTTTTAAGTAAGAGTCTTTATAGAAGATGCAGCAGGGCAATTTTAAAAACTAACGCAATAACTACGAAACTTTTACGCTGCGCAAAATATTTAAATGATTCTTATCATATCATACTTAAGATTGGAATTTCAATATTCAAGTTTACTCATACATCAGTTCTAGAAAAGATTAAAGTAAAATGGTAGTTAAGCTTAGTAAAAATACTGTATAAAAGTTTACAAAAATTCATAATGTTAAATATTATTCATTATGAGTTTCAGTAAACAGTATTTGAAATAATGAAATAAAATATAATAATGAGACATGTATCTTATTCCAGATATGAAGAGAATCTTTACTTATTGATATTTTTATGGTTTATTAAGTATTGCAACATTTAAAATATTGCAATATAATAAAATTTTTCATTAACAATGTTTAAAGTTATTAGAGTAAGATAAATTGCAATTGTGAATTTACCTTTACTTATTTCAAATACTTATATATAATGAAATGAATTTTTAATAATTTAATAAAATTATATTAGGATTACTACTTAATCAAAGAAAGAATTTGTGATTTTGCAAAGATAAATATTTTATCATTTATACATATATTTTTAAGAACGTACAGACTCGATATATATAATTATTTGTACATAAATTTTGAGAAAATAGTAATAATAGAACACAGAAATATAACTATGAACAAATCTTGCTAAATTATCATAATAAAACGAATTTAACATATTTCCTAATAAAATCTTCCTTTTAATACATAATAATTGAATTGAAATAGGAATTTATAGTTATTATTGTAGTTCCTTTCAAACATTTTATCTGTTACATATACAATAGTAATATATAGGTAATTGTACACTTTAGAGCCTTTATTTTTTACCAATTGTAAAGTCTTTCAGGATTTAAGATATAAAAAATATTATTGCAATTATAATATTGAAGTATAACAGAATATATAAAGATTCTACAAACACACATATTTATATATAAAATTGTATGATTACAATTCTTCTAAAAAATTTCTTAATCTTAATGTCTTTTTTAAAATATACATTTTCTTTATTAACTTTAGAAATTTAAATAAAAATCTACGATTTTTATTGAGTTTCTTTAGATGCTCGCTTTTAATTACTTCCTATTATCAGATTCTGTATTCGACATAAATTGTATTCTCATAAGCTTCGTTTTGAAAATTTCTAATCACATCGTGAAATAAAAATCAACGAAAGAAAAGATCGATAAAAATGAAATTATTACAACTATGATTATTCAAGAAATATCAATAAATTATACTTTTAAGTTATTTTAATAGGTAGAAGCTATTTTTTCCTTTCTCTATTTTAATATTTATTAGTATTTAATAATAAATATTTCTCCCCTATTTAAAGATTACTCAACTTGATGATAAATTTTACTTCTAACATTTGAGATTGAATAAATATTTGATTGAGTAAATATTTGATTGTGAAGTGTGTGTGTGTGTGTGTGTGTGTGTGCGCGCGCGTGTGTGCGCGCGCGCGCGTGTGTGTGTGTGTGTGTGTGTATTAAAAGAGTATAGTAAAATTGAATAGCATTTATATGGCTAACAATAGAAGTTGTGCTAGATTATCATAATAGAATACAATTTGCATTCGTAACAAGAGTGCATTTATTAATGTCACGCGATGCTATTACACGGTGAACTACAACGGAATTCTTTTTTAGATCCGCATACATTTTCAGATATTGATATATCGCGATATCAGGGCGATGGGAATCCGCAAAATACTCATCGATGGGTTGTGCCTAGCACGCATATTGCTGAGGACAGAGAAGTTGGTTAGCTGGATAGTTGCCGCAAAAGTTACTTGATATTTTATTCATGGGCGAACTTCTGTCATAAAAGCAATCGCCTACTCTCGTTCCCTTTGCCCCTCTATTCTTCTTTTCAGCTTTACTCATTCTTGCCTATTTTTCGTCTTTCTATTAACTTGGACTTAATGTATGCAAGAGGAGGACGTTAGTAAGTGAGATAAATTACCCTGTTAAATCTTCCGTTATACTTTAATAACGCGCATTATACATATATCAATAGTTAAGCGTTTGTATTTGATATATCATATCAAATATATATTCAATTTGAAATTGTGGAATATATGCAATTTTCTGTTTATTTGCAACAATATCGATCTATATTCACATTCCCCATAATCTATATCCATATTCCACATAACAAAGGCATGTTCATATCACAATAGATTCATAATAGTCATAATAGTCATGGATAAAAATTGTGATGTCACTGTAAGATTATCAGAAGGTCACAGTGACGTCATCACATCATTATTTTAATCTATGTATGTCATAGCAATATTACAGTGAGGTGCAATTTTTATTGCAGCTTCATAATAATATCATAGTGACATCATACCTGTAATAAAGCGGATATTCATACATCACCACGACTTTGAGGTGATATCACACCTGTGACAAAGCGGATATTCACACATCATTATGACCTTATTGCAATATTACTGTGATCTTTTTTGCAATGGGAGATTATCCAAGAAATATATATAAAAGTTAACAAAAAATAGAAATGACTTTATTTTAATTCTTGGCGTTAATAAACAATCAAACTTTATAATCGAAAATTATTTTGGCTTTCATGACGACAAAATAAAGTCATTTTAATTAACTTTCTCTTGATTTGCTATTTTTTAGGATATAGATAAACGCCACAGATACGCCACTCTTTTAAATAGTCCAATAAATCCTAAAAACGCACGCATAGTACGTAAAACATTAGCTTTGCAAAGTACTTTAAAACATTGCTCTACGCAATGGTAGAATTACCGCAACTAGATTACCCGAGCCATAAATGTACCGAAAGATCATGATTTCCGCTTTGTAATTTATGCAAAACGAACGATCGGAGATCAGTGACGCATCACATTGACCCATTCGCCAATAGACTGGTGTAAAACATCAGCCAGCGTCGGAACTTTCGATGCTTCCATTACGCCCGATTTAACTGGGAGCTATCTATCACATTGATTTTATATGCGTTATATATTAAAATTCGATATATTTCAAAGATAGATGATATATATAATATATATATATATAATTCTAGAAATATCTTTAGAATACATAGGTATATTATAACTGCATTAAACTGTACGTGCATGAATGAATTTATGATATGTGTAAGTACACATATAAAATGTATAAAAGTTAAATGATAATTTAGAAATTATAT
>NW_017259351.1:872138-878220 GCF_001594045.1 Atta colombica
TATTATATGATATTATATATAGGTATAATATTGGTATTATATATAATACTCTATTGCATAATGTTGTTTAAAAAATTAATAATATAAAATTACCTTGAAAGAGTTATTTAGTGTTTTAGTAAAAACATTTATATACAATAAATATTATGCAATAAATTAAAATAATAGTAATAAAAAAAGAATAATAAAGTATATTAAATAAATATATGTGCAATCAATAATTATTAGTATTAATTATTCGTACATTTATTATTTCTTACATTTATAGAGGGCAATGTAAGATTGAAGTATAATTTCTATTTTCGAGAAAACAAATCGAACTAGGTCAAGCCATTCATGATTTGAAATGTAAGCGGCGTATTTCTAATAGAAACTAAGTAAACTATCATAATTTTGTAGCAGCTTTCGCAATATTTGCTTCGTAACAATAACTATGTAAATATTTGGCTTATTTAACAAGATTATTGTAAACGTAAAAGCGTTTCTAATACCGCATATGCTTATAAAGCAATTTCTGTAAGTAAAATTGTGTAAAAATACAATAAAATTGAGTAAAATTAAAAGAGCACATGATATTAAAAAATTTTCAAAAATTACAAGAGTCTGCGATTTACATCTTGGGATCATTACTAGGACTAATGTGTTTTCTATAATTTTTAATGCTAAACATAAATACGTCTTTGACTATCACATTAATTTTGAGAAAAATGATATCAAACAGATACACACAATAATAAAACGATAATTCTTGAAGTTTTTATCTTAAAAAATCATACCGAAACGAAACAAGATATTTTTAAACTAACAAGGTATTTTAAAACTAGAAATATATATTTCAGTATACTATTAATAAAATTTAGAAAAAAATTTGATGTCAGTGTTACAATGTCATAAAAATTTGTGATAAAAATCGTTTGGCCATCTTTCTCAAAATTATGATGTGATAATTAAGTTTGAGCATTAGATTTGTGTGCAACATTCAGAAATACATAAAAAGTAGCTAAAATTATTTCAAAAATTTTGTATCTTAAATTAGTGCAGTTAATATTATTATTAACATAACTATTAATGTAATTATAAATTACATTATAATAGTAGTTATGTTAATAATAATAAGTTTTTGAGATTAATAAATATTTTTCTTATGTTCTCACATGAGAATTATTTTCTCAAATATACCTAATATTTATAAAAACGTAGTTACAATTAACCTCATTTTTCATTTTCAAGTCAAATTTCAATAATTTATTTTGTCTTTCGATTATAGATACGATTGATTTTCGATATTTTCAATCTATGTCAAGATAAAATTTCATTCTAACACATCATCTGACACGGTACTTGAATTTTAAAGTGATTCAAATAACGACTTAAAAAAACTGTGGGCCTGAATCTCCTTAAACCAAATCTTCTCTCGCGACTACCGATTGCGTTCAGTGTCGTTTCCGCGCCGTCAACTCGTTCGGATGTCGACTATAATTCTATTATGTCGAGCTCGTAATAGTAGGGCCGAGGTGTTGACGCGTCGTACTGTAACGTGAAGTTGACACATTCTCGATCAATCACGCGTCACACGCAGCTGTCTGCGCATCCTCGTATGTACGCTGTTAATCCTACATCGGCAGTAAAGCTACCACTATCTGGTTCTTTCGTTCCTATTGTTAATGAAGTTGCATAAAAATAGATATGCTACAATTCTTTTATCAATTTTTTTCATAATTAGAATGGTTCTACTCTACAATTTCTCAAAGATACACTTTATAATATACTGCATTGTCAAATTGCAAATTAAGAAAGGCAATACTAATTTGACTAAAACTTAACTTGAATGGAATTTCTCAGTATTTCTTCGGAAAGATATCGGATAAAGTACGTTTCGATTAGGAAAGTAAATTCGTTAACAAGCAAATTAGGTTCATTGAAATGTGACGATCGATATAACACGCAACTACTACTAACGCAATTATAAATTAATTTGAGATTAGAATATATTTCTCATAGATTCTCATATAATATATTCAAGAATTAATTTCTCAAATATCAAATGTTTATAAAAATGTAATTAAGATTAAGTTTTTTTCCAAGTCTCCTTTTCAGACTTTAATATTGTATTATTTAATATCGTAATATTGTATATAAGAAAACACACAATGATACAGGCAAAATAAACGCGGATATTGCAATTAAACTGTTATCAAGATACATTGTAGAGATATATTGTTTAATTTTCACGAATAAAATGGCTGATTTATATTTATGATGCAATTGTTTTATAAATATAAACTTAATTACGTTCCGAATATTTATTTTTCATTTATGTGGCTTTATTTTATATACCCCTGCATTTTACCAAATTATTCTGTAGACTAAAAAAATGTAAATACTAAATTTTAACCATGTTTGAATAATACTAACTTATATATATATATACTAATAATAAATAAGAATAAAATACTAACTTAACAGTAAATATATATTTACTATAATAATAAAAAAATGATACTTAAATCAAATTAATGCGTCTTATTCTAAATAAATATGTTCACATTCAGTAAACTTATTTTGTTTGGCACACAAAGCATTAATTTAATTATAGTTTTTTAATTCAGTATTTTAGTACATATTATTTATTTAGTACTAGTATTTATTAAAATTTAATATTTCTCTCTCAGTTTATTAAAGATGTGCCAAAAGAATATAATGAAAATTGCAGTTTTCATCAAAATCATGTTTCACTCGTTTTCCATTCGACTAATAAAAGTTTGACGCTCTTCTCGACTTCGTGTAGTCACGCCGATTTTACAGAAGTTTATCAGGAGGATCGATTCAGTACTTCCATAATGGGATTTACGTGAGTGCACGCCAACGCGTACGCCTACCAGGGAGAGACGTTCAAGATCTGATCGCCATTTATCACACGGGCTAACCCTGGCACACGGTGGTTGGCGCAGCTCTACGAGTTGCGCCGAGTTTCGAGGCTGCGGATGCACCTGAGTGCGCGCCGCATTACCTGGCTCCGCTCCGTTAAATGCCGCACCGCAATTGTGATTGCGTGTTAGGCAATAACGGGATATAGCGCGGCAGCCGGTGATGCCTAACGATTCATGGTCCGCGTTAATTAGCGAACGCGCTCATACGGCTCGGCGAAGATACGCTCGCGCGACTGGCGCGAAATTAGGATTTCCGGTTTCCTGCCACCAGATACGACATTTCCCTCCCACGACGATTTTTTTTCAACCTCGTTTCACTGGGTGAAACTAATTTTCGAGAGGCGCTTGTGTTACACGAGCACAAATTGGAAAAAGGAATGAGTGTGTAATACAATTCACGAACTTGATTCTTGCAACACATGCAAGTGACCCTATCATGATCCAATGTTGAAGCTACAGTGAACACGACTCTTTCTCGTATGCATGATACGATAGTTAGTTTTGCAATAAAGAGTAGAAGTTGTTGTTTTGTCATTCAAATTGGAAAATTCGAAAAGTCAAAACTATTGATAAGATGAGGTAAGAGAGAAAAAAAAGGAGTACAAAATATTTAAGAACATTAAAAAATTGAAGAACGACATTCATGACAATCTAGTTTACATCAAATTCTAATTTAGAAGATACAAGTCAATTTCATTTCTTTTTAGTTCGGTTATTATACGATCGCTTTTCGTATTATAAAAGAGAACACTTATAGCATGCAAGAAGATAATAATCTTTCCTGATAACCTTCTCTGATTTTCAGAGCAAATTTTGTTGGCACAGAGCTGCGAAAGCAGCAGAGAAAATCCCACCAGACTCTATATCATTTTATACGTAATTTTACATCACAATGATGCATGAATGGGATATTAAAGGAAAATCTATACTATCATTCAACCCTTTCTTCATTCTTTATATAATATTATGTTTAATATTTATTGCAGGACAAATATTTCAAAATTAAAAAAAAAATGTTTAACATTTACATATTTATGCACTTTTCTACTTATATTAAATACTTTTTATTCAATTTAGATTGAATAAAATATAAATTTAAATTTTGAAATAAATTTGAATTTTCAACGCCGAGAGGACAACTTATGATAAATGATGATAGATAATGCATATCTATTACATATTTTACATATTGTATTTTTGTAATATCTTGTTTTATATTATTACATTATTTTGTTATTAAAAAAGAATAAATATTGCTCATAATATTTTTTGATTCTTATGTTGTTCGTATATCAATACTTATCAATATTTATTAAAACAGAAAGGTCAAATGTAAAATTCTATTTTTTTAATATATAAAAATTTATGTTATTATTAAAACTTTCACGAATATCAAAAAATGATTTATTTAGATAGATGGATTGATTGAACAGACGGCGTTTTTGATTTATAGTAGTTAAGGCCAAAAAATCGAAGATAATCAGAGACCTGTTATTATACTGTACTGGGAGAAAATTTTATTCATGTCAAGAATATAGACCTGTTACTTGCCAATATGTTTTTTCTTCAAGCAACCTGTATATCCGGGACTGATCCTATCAGCGCGATACATTCGCTTACGTGTGATAAGCCAACGTCTTGCATCCGCCCTTATTGGAGCCTGGAGGGAATAGAAAGATTATGGCAATAGAGAGATTATGGTCAAATACTTGTGTATACTTGTTTGGTATGTGTGCGAAATAAATGCGGGCCACTGAGCGATACAGCTTTTGAATAGCCGTAAAGCTATTGGAAAATTCCTATCACGACGAAATTCCTATCTATTTATCTAAATAAATCTCCATGTAACATCCTAACTATGCAAGTTCTATCGCATTTTATCAAGAAATGAAAATTTCACGCCTGACGTCTCTATAACTCGATATTTCTTTTGTGGTATTTATATCAATAAATCATATCAATATATCATAAACAATGATTTATTTAATTTTTGTCAATTAATAAAAGTATAACTATATAAAGAATAAATACGAACAAATATATCAAGATATAAAATAGCAAGATAAATTGTATGAAAAAAAGAATTTCTATTATGATACCGTCATTTATCAAAATTATTTGTTGTAGATAATTAAAACAAAATTTATAACGTTACATCCGTCATCGTTAAACGATGGTGTCGTTATAAAATGTGAAGAAAATTGCATATCGATTGGCGCTTCACCTCTCCTAACCCTCACTATTAGTTACCCCTCAATATATTAACCAGCTAATGCGATTTACATCATCACCATCCTCGTTAGCACGATCATTTCTCCTAGAGGCATGCTCTTGTTGATCTCATGCTTGTTAATCAATCGTCGTTGTAAATAATAATCGTTAACGATGAATGAGTAGCTACATAATTAATGACAAGAAAAATTATTAAGACGAAAAAATTTGAAAAAATAATTTCACTGATTATTGTACTTATTTTTTACAAAAATTTAACTTCTTGTATTTTCTTTCGAGAACATTGAATAATTAAAATATATTTCAAAGTTTGTTATATTTATAATCTTAGAAAAATATTTTGTACTTAATATTAATCAAGCCGCTCAATTTATCACGGAATCCCATTCAAGTGCAAGGCATTTTAATTAACATTCCACGTATCAGCCATCTTTAAGAAATAATTAAAGAAACATGAGACTTTAATATCTTCTTCATGGAATTCAGTTGAAATCAGTAAAAGTTTGATCGCTTATCGTTAATTTCCCTAGAGAGATGTACCCTGACCAAATTCCTTATTAATTACTCTTGCGCGCTGCTGTTGCTTGCAGAAAACATTGCGGATCTGTATTTGTCGATGTTTCTTGGAAACTCGGTTACTTTGCTTTAAAGCCATACTACGTAATTCGTGTTATAGAAATTCGTTTTTTTTTTTAATGTGCTCACTACTCCTCCCCAATGTAAACGCTGAGGAAAGATATTTATCATATTTCCCTTCGATTTTTAAGGATATATCAGATGTAGATATAGTCTCTAAAAAAGTGACTGAAATTGGAAATTTATACTTTCCATTTAAAAATGAATATTATAATAATATTATATTATATTAATATATAAAACCATTCAATAAGGTCTATATATATATATTAACAATATTTATT
>NW_017259351.1:878320-882851 GCF_001594045.1 Atta colombica
TTTTAATTATTTTTTAAAATTTTTTCTTGAAATCTCTACATTTTATTAAAATAATTTTTTATCCATTCTAAATTGTTGCAAAACTTTTGTATTATTTTCAAATACAAAATAAGAAAATTTGTAATCTCGTCATAATTTTTATTTTGTTTAAAAATATATCTTTAATATTTCAAATCTTTATAATTAAGCATCAAATGAAAAACTAAATCCACGCGAAATTAACTGAAGGCTAATTTTATCATTTTTTCTTTATTCTCAAACTTAATTTACATGAAATTTTTTATTTTCAATTTTTAATTACTCAAGATCGTTTCCAAAGATTCCGCGCATTCGTTATCTCTCTCGAGCGCTTCTTCCGTATATTCTAAGAATTCTTAACGTCGATATGCGGAAATCCTGAGGCCTCTTTCAAATTGGCGCCATTGCTGCGAAGTTAACGATAACAACGCCGTAAATTCCTCCGTGGCGCGTTTTAATGTGGCGCAACAGGGCCGACGGCGCGTAGCCGTAAATCGCAATCAGTTTAATGCGGCTTGCATGTTGCAGTTACGAAACGAGTTCGCAAAGTGCGGCGTAGTGCCGCCCAGTTCTCTTTACATGAATGCGTTCCAGCGAGAGTAAAGACACTACTCGCGGAAAAGGGCGAAGCGTAAGAAAACAGAGAGATGAAGAAAGAAAGACAGAAAGAAAAGAAAGAAGAAAGAGGAAGAGCGATAAAAAAGTTGAGCACAAAAGGGAGGGAATTGAACGTATCGATTGATTAGTTCTCGGCTTCGTTTATGGTCTTTGGAATTCCTTGAAAACCCAATTATTACTTTCTCTCTCTCTCTCTCTCTCTCTCTCTCTCTCTCTCTTTCTCTTTCCCATTTTTCTTGAGCCTATTTGCACAACACGTCTCTTTTCTGTCCATCTGCTTCCTCGCTGCCAGTTTTTCTTCCCTCTTCTTATGGCTTTGTTAGAAGTCGTAACGAATACCCTCTGGTTCATTTCACTTTACTCTTCTTGTTTATTATTCCTCTTTCTCCCTTTCCTTTTCTTTCTGTAGTTCTATGGATCTTTCGCGAATCCCTGCACCATTTTCTTGCACCACTCTACTTGCTACGTTCTTATCGTTCTTCGACTGAGAGATTCCGCAGCAATTATTTTAGCCACGCTGATGACGCGGAAATTGAAATGAAAGTCTTTTCGTGCTCACTGTTTCTCATCGCACAAATGATCGCCAAATAGCAGAGCAACTTTATTAAAATTTAAAATTTTTTAAATCATCGCTTTTTGCACTTTTTACTGAAGATGATTATATCTAAGCTGATTATATCATGCATTGATGGATATTAATATAATTTTATTCAACACTGCAGCAATTAATGCATATTCAATCCTAAATTAATTTAATCCTTAACAAAGAAAAGAAATGCGCATAACACACAATTGAGTCATCGTGTTATGCGCATTTCTTTTCTTTGAATTATTAGGCGCACCAAGATTATAGAGGGCAAACTCCGGCAAATATTAGGTGTAGTAAAAAGAAATCCATTATTTTTGCATGAAATTTAATGGAAAAATAATGAATTTCTTTTTACTACACTTAATACACCGCGCTAGGATTTACATTGCAGAAGTCAGAAAAAATAAGAGTAGAAGTAATTTCCCCGCGACTATTCTGTTACATGCCTTTATGTTATATTAGTATTGTGTGTTATGATTTCAATTTTTTACTGTTAATATTAATAAAATTATTGTGAGTTGAATCGATTTGTCACTGTGTTAAGTAGCACCATCATAAATTATAATCTACATAAAATGATTACTATAGGACGTGCAAAAGACTTAGTACTTATTTTATGATACATTTTGAGAAACAGTAAAGCATGTGTATAACAAAATATAAGTTTGCTCTTGTATTCTTTGTTTAGTTTGTTGTCTTATATATCCCACTTGTTTAGTGCTTATAGCATTTTTAACAGGCGATATTTATGCCCAAAGCATACAAAGTACGCAGATTGCATTCAGTACACTAAATACAATAATTATTTATATGAAATGTGTACCTCATAACACTTATAATACATCTGGGAAGATTGTAATTATTGTAATTATTATCTATTATTTCATATACATATTTATCATTCTTATTCCTTAATAAAACATTATAAACGCATTTTATAAGTTACTGTGTCATTTTACGTCTTATTTACATGCATTATTTGTAAATTTTTTATGAGCCATACATATCCCCCCCTCCCCTTATGAATAGCCATATATACCTCTATGGAATATATGGAAAAAATGCAAGGATTTAAAAAAGGATTTCATTTTTTAATACAAAATATAAATATTTCGGATTTCTAATATTTTTTTCATAATAGTAGACAGTACAAAGTTTTTTCTGATATAGTTCATTTACTTTAAACATAGTAAATAGTATTTAATAAATTAAATTTTTGATAGGTGCGGCGTATATAACCGAAGTTAAGGATTACTTAATAACCTTTGTATTCTTGTAAAAGTAATGAAAATTAACTTGGAACATCGTCCTTCAGCTGAGATTTTCCAACAATTGCTTTAGCTACGATGACGCGGAAATTGAAATGGAGGCCTTTATGCTCTCTGTTCGCGCACAAATAATCGCGAAATGGCAAAGTATCTTCATTAAAATCTAAAATTAAAAAATCTTCGACACCGATTATCATGTGTAAATGACCGGAAATTCACAAGAAAAGGTCGCTTTGATTTAAAAAAAATTTGACGTTTGCTTTTTTGACGTTCTAAAAACGAAATTATCAAGTATTTATCATATAGATACAGTATATTTATTCATCCATTCACATAACATTCAAATTGCTCGTAATATCCGAATATATACTTTTCGATTAAAATAACTCTTTCTTAACTAGTAATATTTTTAATTAAAATTTTATGCAGTTCAAAATAATAATTAAAACAACCAAAAAACGATTTATCTTTCAATTCGTAAAGATTTATAGTAGAGTTTATGAACATGTTTATAATGGACGACCATACATCTTATTCAAAAAATCCTGTATCTAACAAATCAATCTTAGGAATTTAAAATTAATATTGTTTACCTTACGAATATTGACATGTAAAAGATATTCTATCTCAATGTAGGTTAGAAACCTTATAAAGGAATAAAAATTATTTCTTCCTTATAAAGGAAGAAATAAGAAAATAAGCTTATTTAATTCGATAAATTTTCAAAATAAATAAATTTAGTTTAAATTCTGCAATATTGAAATGCAAAGACAGATTCATCTTTTCACAGCAAATAGCATTACTAGTATCAATCATCGGAGAAATATAAAGAATGCTCATATTATCTGGAGTGCTCGTAATATTCAATTCTCCTACATTATTATGGAATATATTTTATGATGCACAAAAAAATCAGCGATTCTTTTTTGGGACATAACATAGAAATGCAACAAGTTAAAATCGCAAAATATTCCTGTCATGCAGTTATAGAAAGTTAACTTAATGCTTCATACTAAGCACGTCCGTTTTGATCAGACATCGCAGAACGATATTAATCCGTCAGCAAATCCATTCGAACTTTCGTATTCGTCATTCGATCGAACCCGCCATTGAAATCGTTATTCACTGTTCGTTATTCAGAGATTCTTGGATCGAATCGCGAGCATTAATCCCTCTTATATGTTCGTGCACGAGTCGGTACTGTCGATTACTGTTGAAATTGGAACCGATCTCTCGCACCCTTATCCCTCCTCAGCGAACCTTAATTGCTTCCCGTTTAATTCGCCATTAGCGTAGCCGATCTGCTTAAAAATGCGCACACATCTGTCGCCATCCCTCCGCATCTTCCTATCGTCGGCGCTTGTCTCATCCCCGGACATTGCTATTCAGTTCACGCGACGGTAATGGAGTTTTCAGCCGCGAGTTGCTGCTTTAGACTCCTCGTATTTTTCGCAGCATCCCTTTCCGATCGAGGCCAGCTCAGCACCCGCGACTTCCCATCCAAGACTCGTTTCACTTCTCGTGCTCATTTTCCTCCGGACTTTCTTCATCCCTTCGCAAATCACGCCTGAAAATGCTCTCTATTCCCTTTGCCTTTTCTTGCGCCAATAGTACAAAATTATTCCAATGATACAAAATTATACTTTTTAGAAAAATTACGATCAGGAGATACAGCATCGACTTCGAGTAGAATTTACTTTTATAGTAGGAGTAAGTTTTGATAAATCGATTTCTCCTTGATAGCGAACTTCTTCAATCTTATTTTATACACATTTGCTTTCATTTACAGGCATATTCAGGATTTTTTTCAGAAGAATTTTTATCAATTTTGTTGTTATCAAATTTTTGTGTTACTGGATTGTTTTCTTGTATATTTTTAGAGCTTAAAATATCTCCTTCTCATTTTTGATTTTGAATGAGAAAAATATTAGATTTTGTAAATCATAATTTTTATTTTCCTTTCTAAAGAAGGTATAGACAGTACACAGTTATTAAAAAAATATGTATTTTCGTTTTTTTCTTAATATATATATATATA
>NW_017259351.1:882866-912805 GCF_001594045.1 Atta colombica
TTGAGGGGTGCCACAAAAAAATTCAAAGTCGAAAATAAGAGCCACCCTTATATATATATGTATATATATATATCCACTTAAAAGAGTCATTCGATTCATTCGATCAGATTCTATTCTACTTTCTATTTCGATATTTTACCGTTTCTTTTCTGCCCCTTTCTCTTTTTCTTTTCTCTATTCCAGTTTTAATTGCAGATTATCTAAATCCAGCATGATAAACTAAATACTGTAGAATTCAAATTTATATCTCTCATTATTCTGTAGCACTAAATCTGTACTCACTATCACTGCCTACTCAGCCCCCAAAAAAATTTTTTTTTTAGCTAAACGGAATAAGCAAAATTTTTTGTTTGCGAATAAGAATAGTGCATAAATAGCATATTATTTCATAATTTTTTCATTAAGATTTGGTTAAGTGAGGGGAGGCCAGCTAGGCAGACGCCTTCAGATGTTATTATTTAAGATGATCTTGAAAAAGTAGAACAGATTATATACTTAAAATTGCCATTCTATATGTTTCTTTTACAATCTTTCATTATCTATAATTGCATCAATTGCTTTAAATTATTGCATCAATTGCATCAATTGCTTTAAATTTCTAATTATTTTTACATATTTCTACGATTAAATATTTTTTTTTTCTTAAACAATTATTATCATTGTAGTAAAATGAGAATAAATATCACCACTAGTAAGTTCAAGAAATTTTCAGATTTGATTTCTACTAAAAAAAATAACTAACTTTACTCCTATTTACAACAAATTTTAAAAAGAAAATTTTCCTTGGGCATCTATACATGTTCGTGAAACGTTTGGAAGCATTCTTGGAAACTATTTTTCGATACCTTTTTCAGTGCTTGTTGCGTTGCAAGGAATGACTTCCTTGGCGCTCGCGAATCGTTATCCTTTCATGTACGTCAAAATCCTCTGTCGTGTTAGGAATGCAGAAGGTTCAGAAAAATGGACACAACAACTGGTTTCTTCTACATGATAACGCACCTACATCAGTAGATGTCAAGCAGTACGCTTGCCAAGCATATAATATTACGCTTTGGAACATCTGCCATATTCTTTGAATTTAACATCACCTGATTTTTTTCTGTTTTTCACGCCTAAAAATGTCTTAACTAAAGGAACAATTTGCACACGCACCAAGGAAATCATTGAAAATTTAAAAGCACTAAAAAACAAATTATTTTTAGGAATGTTTCGTGAAAAGGCGTTACAAACATGAAATTGTGTAGCTGTCCTACACAAAGAGAACTACTTTGAAAAAAAGTTGGATAATAGAAATAAAGTTAGTTATTTTTGTTATAAATCAACTTCGAAAATCTTTCAAACTATTATATTATCATATAATTAAAAAGGAATGCTGTAAAATGTTGTGATTTAGTTCCAAAGAATATGTAACATTATTTTATCCGTAATAAAAGAATTAATGATAATGAGAAATGCAAAAACTATACTTTATTTTTCGCTTACTGACCTCTGCGATCAGTCATTCCACTGACAGTGAACGACGTGAAAGCACTTAAGTTCATATAGATCGATAAAATAATCTGTCATCGTGTGCTTTGCTGATAATTCTTGGTTTTAAAGCGAAGTGTATAATGTTGAACATACATTATGTCCTATATGTGCCACTAATATATTTTATTGTTGCGATCCAATGTCATAAAATTCTGTTAAATTCATAAATCTAATTCTCGATTTAAAATAAAATATTATTAAATATCTATCCATGCAATAATAATTATGACCAATTTTTCATAACAGGCAACGTAATGCATTAAAATCTTTAAATAATTAAAAATCACTAACTACTTTTATGAATATTTAGATAAATAAGATTCTAGTTTAGATTATAGCACTGAAGACTACATCGAAACTGTATTTGCATTGTATTAAAAATATATGATTAATTACTATTAACAACAATTTATTTATAACAACTTTTATTGCTTGACAAAAGCCACAATAATTAAACGATTTAATCACACGAACCATAATAAATTGATTAACTAATACTATTATATTAATTGTAAGTAGGAATAAATATGTACAATTTGTGCGCAATATATAAACACATTTTTTTTACTTAATTACGACTATATATTTTATTGTTATCGGTCATCATCAGTGCAGTTAAGGAGTGCGAGCACGAAAATGGCGATCCATCACGAACGTTTCCACTTGAGGCATCCGCATCGAATTGTGTCGACGGGGGATCGTCGAATTTTCTCTCATTGAACAGCTTTCGCACAAAGAAAAATAAAAGAGAGGTAGCGAATATAACAGGGATTTATTTCATATCCTAGAAAGTAAGTTCTCTCAATCCACATAACATAAAGAAAGCAAATGAAAAAAATAAGATAAATAGTGGTATAATATATATATAATATATATATGATATATAATAGTGGTATAATATATATAATAAAATGAAAAAAATAAGAACAAGAAAAAAAAGAGAAAAAAGAGAAGGAACTTTTTTTTATCGTTATTAAAAGAGTAGGAACGTCAGAGCGTATTGAGAAACAAATTCTGCAGAAAGACAAGAGCTGCGGTCGAAAAGTTACGCGCATTCCTGCACGTTCTTAATAGCGAAATCTGATTTGCATATAAAATTAGATAGCCGGCGTCGCGATGCTAATTAGTTATCGAATTATCTTCTGTATTTCATGTACACTAATCTCCTTGCGGTAGCCACCTGCATTCCTGCCGCAGGAAACGGTCTAGGACTTGAAAATTTCCGACCGAATAGCTGCTGGCCGAGATTAGATTTGGCGCAGCCTAGTATCCTTCGAAGAACCGGCGCGAAAGAAGCTAGAAATCGATACGCCGGAAACTGTTTCACGGCGATTCCCGGCGCATTAAAGCTGGTAAGACGGCGTTTAATAGACGCGCAGCCTCTCATGGGAGCTTCTGAGAGACGCGAGGTCGAGAAGATAGAAAAGACGCACACGATGAGCTATCATCATTATTAAAAGGATTAATAAAGCATGGCTTTGCGTTAAACGGAAATATTCATTTGTTAAACGATAATAACAATGAGCCAAACTGGTCTATCTTGAAATACTCTAAAGTTCTAGATGTATCAGAATACTGCATTTTGAGCTGAATATCGACAATTTTCTCGTTGATTATTTTTTACTTGATGATCTATCGTTCAAGCGCTTAGTAATTCTTTAATGTGAAGGATAAACATGACGGACCTTTGCGCTACTCTGGTACATTTAGAGCTCTAGAAATATTCTTGTTTGAACTATTAATCGATTAATTATTTAAAGCGAAGAATCGGACGTACGCGAAATATTTCTTTAGTCGACTTTATATAACGACATCGACACAGTAACTAATATCGACATTAAAAAAGAAACAAAAAAATCATATTGAAATTTACGCGAAACTGAAAAATATTGTATAAGAGCGTTTCTCACAGACATTCTTTCACGGCTTGTGGAAATATCGAGTGGGATATAATGTAAAGTATAATCAATGAGAATGTAATGCAAAACCAGCAACTATTAACAAACGGAACTGCTGAGGAGATAAAAATAAAATAAACGCTTGCTTATATATTGGAGGGGAGAGAGCGAATTGTAAAACGAAGTCGTACAGAAGACGCGATGAGGCTGGGAAAGCTCTTTCGTATTCGTGTTCGCAAAAAATCCCATTTTATAGAGTAAAAAAGAAAAATAACGTATTAACAGCAAATTTATTCTGAAGAGACAGGCTTGGACAAAAATTAGATATATTCAATTTCAACATTAGTTGTAAATTTTGATTCATAAATAATTAGATTTTAATATTGCAGCTGTTTTGTAATTCCACGTACAGTAAATAAAAAATAAAATTGTAGATATTAAAGGAGTTGAATAAAACGGCTTATGATAAAAGTCTTTTATTTGTGTTTGATTAATTGAGTAGAAGGATATGATTCTGCATATATAATTTAAAAAAAGATTACAGCAGGAAGATATCTAGAGAGTGATTTAATTTTATTTATTCTCAAAATAAATCCAAATAAATTTAAATTCACTGTTATTTAATAAAATTTTATATACATATTGTAAATAGTAGTTGAGCTGCTTTAAATTAATCTATTGTTTATTCAAACCTACATTATGCAAGCAAATAAATTATTAGGTGCAATAAAATATGTTAATTAAGTGCACACGTACGTGCCATATATTTCTGCTTAACGTAAAGATATTTCTGCCAACAATTTCATATTTGCGAGAATTCTCCATGATTTAAAGTATAGCTTATTTTAAAGCCCTCTTAAATAAAAATATCAGAACGCAAGCTTTGATTCCTTAATGGCTTTCTTTCTATCTCTTCTTTTTATCTTTCTATTTCTTCTGCTGCACAAGCACATTTTACAATATATAAATAGTATAATAGATTCTGATTTTTATGTGCAGATTATTTTTACACAAAGGATATAATGCTGCTTATTATCTTTTCATTATTTTTTATCGTCTAAAACATTACGCAAATAATATATCGAATCATTTTAATAACGAGGAACATCATGAAAAACTTTCTCATTAGAACTACATTGATCGCGATAAAATTCACACTACATTTTCATATGAATATTTATCGATGATAACGTTATATTAACGTGCATACGACATTTTTGAAAGATGGAATATATCAGCGTATGAGCAATATTGGTGGATACATTGACGTGCAGGTGTACTTGAACAATGTGAATTTCCAGTTATAACTGGCCGAAAGAATTCGACGAAACCTATTGAAGTAGCAATAGGATGTCACCGAGAATTCGCGAGAGGTCACATGTAATTTATGGCTCCTGACGTACGGCGATGACAGCGGAGAAAAGTTCCACCGTCTCTTTACCGTTTTCCTTCGCACTCAGCTCCGCACGATATGATACAACTCTCGAGCGTAAAAACGTTCTTCTCATCGGTCCTCGCAATAGTAACCTCCTCCAGGTTGCTTTCCCGAACTAATATTTCGCACAAAAGTGTTCAAGACTGCGGAGAATTATGACATTCAACTTTTCGCAAAAAGTTCAACGATTCTTTGTCGGTACGCCGAAGTGTAATCCGAACCTGTAATCTCCACAGCGATCGTGCGCGGCGATATGATAAATGAAATTACTCGCTGGGGAATTGGCGATGCAAAGATTTTCTTGTGGTGCTTCTGGTGGTAAATGCATTGCTAGCCAGACACAATGGAAAGACTTATATTTATTTGAATGGAAGAAAATACAACAAAATTAAAAAGAAATACTATATATAGAAATACTATATACTATATACTATATATTGTTCAGTTGCACAATGTAATAATTATAAGAAAAAAGGATTCAGTTTTCATTATTTTCCAAAAAGTTACATAATCAATCATAATCAACAAATATTTAAAATAATCTATATTAAATAAGTCCAATTTATCTTGAGAAGAGAAATTTTTCGATACAAAAATGTGCAAACATGGAAGCTTGCGAACATTTACCCATTGTTAAAGCCATTTCGTTTCTTGAGCTTATTATTTTTCGAAACTAATGAAAATTGATTTCCTCTTTCATATAATTATTACATTGTACAACTGAACAACAGTAGAATTTTTTTCAATTTAATTTTCCATTTCTTATAAGTATCTTCAATGTGTCTGATTAGCGATACTATTATTGATTGTTACTAGCGTATTTCACAAAGAAATCTTTATATCATCATCTTTCTTATCATATTATCATATTCATACTTTCGCATCATTTCATACTAAATAATGAACTTTTTAAAAATTTTTCATGCAACGGGCATTGATCAGTCAGCAGAAAAGTCATCTCCGCAACACGTGTTCGTCCTTTCCTTTAATTCCTCGCCGAATATTCTCACGCAGAGATAACCATCTCGTCGTTCATGAAATCAGAGAGCTCCGTAAATCAGTTTCGCTCGAATAACGTATACTTCGACTCGTAATTCCACATCACACATTCACTGCTAAACGCGTCTATTACTGTTAACGGCAGAACGGTATTTTCGTATTAAGCTAATCAAAGCTAGATTCGGGAAACTACTAGCTGTAAAGCATTTAGTGGCACACTAAATAGAGACGAAGGTACATATCATTACCAAATATTCGCAACGTCAGAACATTATTAGAATCAATCATCTTGTTGTCGTTCTGTCAAAAATCGGAAATTAAGCGATATATCGGTTACAAAATTTACTTAGAATTTGACTTGTACAGGATTTGGAAGAGATACCAATGAATAATTAAACGTGACCAGCTGCCAAAGCTGCCACGATTCATATGCATGAGAATCATATTGTTAACCTTTCGTGTTTCGTTTTATTTTCTTTCGGTCTTTATAAGAAATATGCTTTCTAAATTCTTTGAAGTGGAATCTCACTCTAAGGAGTGCAAATTTTACCACTTTTTTTCAAGAGTGACAGAATTTTCAACCTTTAAGAGTGAGATTTCTCTTCTTTATGATAAGATTCCACTCCAAAGAATTTAGAGAGTATATTTCTTATTTTAACAGATCTACAGAAAACAAAAGTAATGACATGAATACTTGGAAAATATATTTACTTTATATATCATTTGTTTATTAATAAGAAGTTAATCCATCATTTGCTCCTAACATATACATTCTTTGTTGGAACAGTCAAACAGTCTTTAAATAATTATCAATGGAATGTTGTACTTTTTTAATACAGATTTTTAATTGTTTTATATTGTTTAATGTTTACAATATTAGAGGAGGAAATTTTTTTCTCACTCTATTTTCAAAATATCCCACTATTCCATAAAACTTCAACATTTTTTTTAAATAAAATTTAAAGTCGCAGCGTGAAAAACAGATTTCCTCCAATACCTTTTAAGCAATTAGATGTTCTATTAGAGAGGGTTTGTCCAATTTGCAGAGTTTCGCGGCGAAATCAAAAAGAGTAAAAAAATTCAATGTAAGATTTTAGAAACTGTAAACTGTTGATAAGTCACTTAAATGTGTATCAACACTTTACAAGTCCCCGAAATCTTATCCATTGAATTTTATTTGCGTTAATACTTTGCATTTTAGCTCCGGAGCTCAAATTGGACAAGCTTGTGTTAGAAGAATGGTATAATATTGCACTGTAGCCACTGTTATAATATTCAAGTGTGTATGAATTTATTTCAACAAGAATAAAAACGGGTAGATAATATAATTTCTCAAGTGTACATATTATTTTGTTTATTTGTTGTATATCTATTTTTGTTTCACTGACAAAATTTTCTCTTTTCTCTCTTCGTTTAAATATATTCATAGAATAATGCTGTTTCACATGAAAAACATAATGATTCTTCTCGTTTATAAATATTATATCTTTTAAAGTTATTAGAGCGTACGTCATTAAAAAATATGAATGCAAATTTTATGCGATTTAATAAAGCACAATGAAAGATTTTTCATTTTAATAACAAATTATAATCTATTCCCCTCATATATTCATTGCTAAATCTCCCTTTTTCTGTCTCTATGTAATTACTTTCAATATAAATTCAAACTTGTTATAACAATCTTACGTCTTTTCCAGTTGGAGTCAAACACCGATTAGATAGACACTTATCTTTTGTTCAATTGTTCGCCGTTTCAGACTCTTTCGTTTGTCATTCACTCGACGAAGGTGAAGCAGAATATAGTGGGATTCCGCTATCTAATTTCCTTCGATCTCTTTTCTACCGTCGCAATTTTATCCGTCATTACTTACTCAGTGTCGGACTCTGGACGGCACATTGGCTACATCTACTACTACGTATCTCGGTATTGTATTCATTTTTGCGAAACTAATCTGTCAGACCGATTTGTCGCTCGTCTCATTTATAATGCGGAAATCCGCGTTTTAAATTTCAAGAGAAATCTATTGCTTCGTGCAGTCAAATAGTGCACAATGAAAATTGGTAATATGATGCAACACATTCCGCACACCCCGCGCCTTCTGATGAAATAATAATGATGAAAATGATGATATATAACGCGATCGATTGTATTATTTTATTATCGCAAAATGTCTTCATCGAAAAAAGACACGTCATAATTAGAGATAATTAGAGAAGCGTCATGAAAAGGTATAATGGTCTAATTAGCTATCGTAATAAGGATACAAAATAGCACTGTGATCAAGTGATTTATACAATTAAGTATAATCAGTATACTTAGTCTAATTTTCATGTGTCGTACGACAAAGCTTTTCAAGCTTCTTAATTGGCTGTAGAACAAAGAAATTGTTGCAAGAACCTCTCTGTCCTGCAACCAATCAATAGGAAAGCCTTGTTGTACGACACATGAAATATTACCTTATATTGAGAAAAAATGACGATTAATCTAACTGACACTCCCTCTCTCAGTGACACCTTTCAAATTACTTAGTCCCATACAACACACATTATCTCAGAGATCTTCCTAGGAATGTTCTCAGGAGATGTTCTCATGAATGAAAGATGAAAACATCCTTCAGAACGTTCCTTAGAGATGTACTATAGAGGGTGATAAAAAGATATAGAACCGACCGAGGCTTGAACTTACACTAAAAGAAAAAATTAGCTGAATATGACATAGCATTTTTAATTGGTTTGTCGTTGTCAATTTTTGATTGCGTTAGCCTATCGAAATCGTATATTGACATTGCGGATAGGCTAATGCAACCAAAAATTAGCTGCTGCAATCAATTAAATAGGCTTAGAAAGTCTTGTTGTACGATACATGAAACATACATCACTTTATTTTGAGAAAAAAATGACTGCTGCAGCCAATTAAAAATGCTATGCCATTTAATTTGCAGTAGCCAATCTTTTCTTTCAGTAGAGATCTTTCGTTTTGCGTATTGCTAACGTCGTACTTATAGCCATATCATACTATCGATTCGTTACTTAAACGAGTTTCATGCGTTGAATGATATCATGCCATTGACTTGAGAGAGATTACAGTATTGATACTTTTTTATTTTAGAGTTTCGATTACGTGGACAATTGCTTATTGATCAAATTAAGAGACAGCTTATTGATCAAATTAAAAGAATTCGGTTTCTCACGTTCAATTCTCAAATGGCTGTGTCTACCTCGATTATAAAAGGTAAGTTGCAATCCAATTAATGATATATTATCGGAGACGATGTATTTGATGAAAAATTTGTACAATAATTATGTTACAAATATTCAAAATTTTCACATTAAAAAAAATGTATTCGTATATTCATTCAAAATTATGAGTTTTCAAAAATATTTATTCATTAAACATTATATGATTATATTACGAGTAGATATATTCATTCAAAGTATTAAAATAAAAATATATATTAAAAATATAAAGTAAACAAAAAAGTTGGCATGGATCATCAGAGTTATCATCATCATTGTGGACTTGTTTTCATTTTCGTTATCATGAATTGACCGGAAACAAACGGTCGCGTTAGACGTTGAAAAAAATAGCTAGAAAAGATCAAGAAAAGTTAAGAAGTTTCTCTCCACGTAACTTATCGCTACAATAATAACGTGGAATGCACGAAAGAAGTTCTAATAAACGTTCAACTAGACAATTTAAACATTTTGTTCCTTTTTATAGAAAAATAATTGTTATTATGTTTCTTTGAAGAAAGAAAGAAAACATGAAAAGAAAAAATGGATCAATGACGGATGTCCAATCGCGTCGTAAGCTTGACGTGTCGGAAAAAATTATTTTTTTATTCTTTACGTTACATCTGCAAATTCGTATTATTGTTACTAAAATACACTTATTAGTTCTCTAGTAGTATTCTTCTCTATTAGTTCTCTATTTTTCCTTTTTTACTTATAATAATGATTTTTTTAATTCTAGCGTGTCTCAAACTCTTCCAAGTTAAAGAAATTATTATTGTAGTTAAAATAAAACTTAAATATTAACCTTTCAAAGCTGACAATGAATCCATTAAATCTGCCAATTATATTCTTTGTGTATATTTATTACCAAATTTGAATTATTGTTATTAGAACATAAACAATTAGTTCTTTCTTATGATCTCTCCATCTGAATTATATATGATTATTATTTTAACCAAAAAGATCGGAACAAGATACTTTCTCTCTTGAGCCTTCAGATAGCCCTCATGAAGAACTTTCAAACCACGCAGACCGAAAGTTTGCGGACGCTGGGGAAAAGTTATCCTCAATATCCTTCCACGCATGGCTTTAAGTAGTTGAGAGAGGGTACGATAATGCATCCAGCTGCGGAAAGTCACCGCGCTTTCGCTCCATTGAGCTGCATCAACGGACTCTCAAGTCTCAGAAAGAGTCAAGAAGAGGGATAAAGTTTGATACTTTGTCAGCGTTAGGAATTGATAATAACCCTCTCCCCACCACAAAAATTTAATCATTATTGATTTCTGTCTGTATAATATCGACAAAGAATCGCTTTCTCTGGTCGTAATGTAATAAAATTTGACGAAATCAAGGATCACTTCAGTCAATTATTGGCTGTAATCTCTAACCAAAACACATTTTATTCATGAATACATTTTTTTTTACTTTTGATATCATATATCGTGAATATGTATTGTATTTATAGAAAAAAATGAATTACATTCCAGTTAAAATCTTTCATACAAATATTACGTACATTATAGTGTAACCTTGATTACCAAAAGTTATAAATTCTAAAAAACTTGAAATTTTATCCATTTTTATAAAAATATTTTTATACCATTAGCTCTCTGGATTTTTCCATTTCAGCAAAATGACATTTACATGAAAAGCTCATTGCGAAAAGTATGCATGTTGGAATATTTTAATGTTAAATCTGTAGTTAAAAAGTTACAGTTTTACAGTTGTAGTGAAAAAATTGAATTAAAATACTATATAGTTGTTTTGACTAGTAAAATTCCAAACAATTTCGCATATTGTAACTGGAAAAGTCCACACTTTGGCTATGATAGATCGATCCAAATCGGACAACGACGTCAAATGATACATTATCATCTTGAGAAATACAATTTTGCAAACTGCTAACAAAATACAGGCAATCTAATTCATAGTCGATATACTATATCGGACGAAAATCGCTGACTAACGAGATTTTACGCGAGACACATTAATAACTCTATTTACGCGAAATATTGTTCTAGATGTAATACAAATATCGACAGCTAAATGTTCCATCATTAAATCTTACTGATCACATTGTGAATGAAGACGTGATCACGTCTGATTAAAAAAATTAACGAATCAAATCAATCAGAATTCTGGTTACCTAGCTAGAATTTAATAGATTCCAGAAAGTTCTGATTTTCAATTAATTGCAAATAGATTCTTTTTAAAAATATAAGAAATGATTAAATGCAGTTTTAACGAGGAAATTATATATAAACTTAAATATCAAAAATGCACACTAAATAGTAACATTACTTAATCATATGAGAGAGAGAGAGAGAGAGAGAGAGAGAGAGAGATTTACAATATTATATTTTATACTAGAAATATCAACTCACTAAAAGAATTAAGCAAGTAAATTGCTATGAAAATAAAGAAAATAATAGAAGCCAAATATTTTATCAAAATAAAGGAAACAATTTATTATCAAAAATTATTAAAAAATAAAAAACATTTCAGATCCTCCTATTTTTTATACAAAAAATATTAATATTGATCTGAAAAATAAAAACGGTCAATAACCGTTCGGTACTTCTAGTGTTAAAAAATATACAACGATTCATATTTGTTCATCTATTATAAATACGAAAAGTAAATAATAAATTGTAACGGAATTAAAAAAATAACTACTGGTTAAATACAAAGCGTTAATTATTGTACCAAAACTAGTAATAGTATAGCAATAATGTATTTATTTGTATATATTTAAAAAAAAAGCATTGTAATCAATTCTGTTATATTTTTTTAAGCAACAATAGCAACTGTTTCTCTCTCACAGCTGGCCGTCCCAGCTCGAAAACAAACCGCTGTAGTATCATGGTGAAAACATATTTTCACACGGTGCTAACACTGTACAGGCATTCGCTGTTGCAAAAATCATGCACTGGCAGGTCTCCATTTACCTTTTTTTTTTATATCAAAAGTGTTACGCTAGGTAAACGCGATTTGTGATATGTCTTTTTAGAAACGGAGAAAAAAAGGAGGAATGAAAGAAAAGAGAGAGAGAAAAGAAGAGCCAATAGTATTTTCTGTCCAAGCATAACACAGAAAAATGGTTCAGCATTTGTTTAGATTGCAACATATCTTTCGAGATGTTATTTATAAAACAGGACTGATTGAGTTTTGTATGCTAAATGTATTTGTATGACTGTTCTAATTTCACATAAGTAATGTTTGCAAAAGTTAACCGTGAAAGAGAACACATTAAATTAATTATGTAAATAATAGCACGAAAAGCAAACTTCATCACGCTAGTTAGCACAATTAATTGAAATATCGTTACGAATTCGCTTGTGACAACGAGATTCTGCAATGCGGAATTCGATCTTCGGTTTCAAAATGAGGGTAGTTGACACAACATGGTAAAATAATTCTAAAATATGTAAACTCACACACAGAGAGATTTGATCAATTAGTCTAAATAATTAATATCGAAATATTGCATATATCGTAGGCAAAAAAAGATTTACTTGCAAATATTAGTTACTGGCAAATAGAGAAATTTGCTAAAAATAACTGCATCAATTATTTTGTTATAATAATTCTTGTTACAGTAATAATTTTAATATTAACATTTCGTTATATATTATTTATTAATATTTTAAATATATTAATAGTAATATTTTATTACAATATTTTTTAAATACGTGTTACATTTCACTTCAATAATAAATTAAATATTCTTTATTGTTAACAGAAAATATCATATTAAATTTATATTTTTATTAATATCATTTGTTCAATAAAATTCTTTGATAAAATTTTGTATCAATAAGTGATTATACTAATAAACATTGCTCTCACAAAGGAAAATGCAAAGCAGATACAATTTCTTTTTGCAGGAAAATCCTTTATATTCGTGCATTTTCCACATGAGATGTACTCAAGTATCAATAATTCCGATTATTTAAATAATGTAATACGATTAAAATTGATTTTATATTCTGAAATGTTATATAACTGAAAATCTTAAGTAATTTGAAGTACACATGTAGCTGATATCTTCAATAAAATAATCCATTTTGATATTTCAGAGAATTGTATTACTCGGTGTCATGAATGCACATACACAGAAAGAACATTCGATGCGATGCGAGAGGATTATAAAAAAAGCACGTACAGAAAATAGCGTATATTCAGTAAAAACAGTATTAGCACAAACAACATTAGTAAAAAAACTATAAAAACTGATTGCATTCAGTTCGTCCTTTCTTTACGCGCTTTGTTGATACACTGAGCAAGCAAAAAATTTACCTATTTATCTCATTATCTGACTCATTATCACACAAAATCATTATCAGAGATACTGTGTCGAACATTGACGATTGAATAGCTCATTTCAAACAAAAATGGAGCAAACGTAGAAAAATTCAATAAAATATTTTAGAACATTTGTCAAATGTTCATTCAATCGTGCGTCGAAAAATAGTTTTTGTGATATAAGAAAGAAGTATGGCATTTTTTTTAATTACAAATGAAAAAAATACTTTTAAAAATAGTTTAAAAAAATATATATATCAGTGAATTTACCTACGTCGCACGTTTAAGGAATTTTTTTTGCTTTTTGTATATTAAAATAATCCAATCATTTCAGAATTAAAATTTCAAATCAAGTAAGTTATAAAGAAAGGTTGGTAATATTTAAAAAGACTTTATATGGTTTTATTGTCACTTCTCTCTCTCTCTTTCTCTCTCTCTCTCTCTCTCTCTCTCTCTCTCTCTCTCATAATTGAAGACATTTTTATTCTGCAAATTCAACTGAATTTTTAAAAAAGAAGTATTTTTTCGAGTTGCTCAGATAGATATTCGAACGTTCATAGTGAATGCGTGAAATGTAATGAATTCGACAAGCGATAAATTGACAAGTCGTGGAAACTAATACTGCCGAATACTCCACAAAATGAAGCGAGAATCAGCTCTGCATCGCACGATGAATGGCAGCCTAACTAGGATCGGTTTTCCACCGTAGGCTACCTAATACCGTAATTAAAACCGATTAAGTGAACGGAAACGCGACGCGGAATTGAAAACCGGCAATCAGTCGGAAGTCGAGAAAAACATGCGCAGGGAAGTAGATAGAAGAAAGCCGGAGGATTATGGGATAGGGAATAGAGAAAAAATCAATATGTGTTATACGGGCGATGCTTGGCGTTCGATATCGACACTGATAAAGGTTCGTAAAACACTTCTCGTTGCGGAAGACGATCGAGCTTGCCGCAGAGACAGTGGTTGTCAAATTTGGTTTCATCTAACAATGGACGTGATTGTCGAACTTGTCTCTCACTTGATGATCGATATGCTTTCTTGTATCACATTGTACGTCAAACCAGCAACATTTTTTTTACATTCTACGAGCATTTTTACATCTACTGAAGAATAAGAAAATTCTTTCAAAGATTGAGTCCTCTGAGAAATATTCGCACAATGCAGCGGAAAGAGATTTTACTATTCACTTTTGCTAAGCCAATTTAATGTGGCAGAACTAAATTCTCAACATTCACAGGACAACAATCACATGTTATATACTTATAGCAATATTATTATTTTAATCAATTTTTAAGAGAACAACAAATAACGTTAGATTATTATTTGGCCAAGTAATAATCTGACGTTATTTGTTGTTCTCTTGACAAAAAGTGTTTCAATAAACTAATTAACGAATCAGTAACTTATGAAATACTATCAATTACTGATTAGTTAATCAGTTTATTGGAATATACTTTTTCTTATGGGTTTTGACGTTTTCTTATTTAAAAAGTAACACAAAATATTACTACTAATAACTAAAAAATATTATTTCATGTAAAAAATATTTCTTTTTTTTAGAAAAGATGAAAAATTATTTTTCAATTTGACAGAAATTATTGACTATTCCAATAATGTACAAAGAGAATATTCTTAATTCAAATCAATTAAATGTCATTTTTATCATTTTCGTTTTAAAAAACTCTCAAACTCATCTATTTTTATAAGTTATGACAATTTTTGATGATTTTCCAAAAAAGAAGTTAAATTAGTTAATTTTTTGATGTTTGATAAGTTAATTTAATTAGTTTATTTAATTCATTCATAATAATAATTCGAAAATCAGATTTTCTAAATTGCATCACTTTTGAAATAAGAGAATGATGTCATATTGAAGTCAAAATGATTGATGACAAATAATGTCAGCTTGTCACCCAGGTACATATCTTTCTTTCTCTATTGATTCGCATTTTTAAATAAATAAATCAATATACACATATATTATGTATTTTTTCCAGATAAAACGTTTAAGACATTTTGAAATTGATTGGATTATTGTCGCTCAATTTATAAGTGTTATAAGTGTATTGCCTTATTTGCAATTAGCTTTGTAAAAATATTGAATAAGTAATAATAGATAAATTAAAATTAATAGACAAATATAGATTATAATTATTAACTCTCACCAGATCATCTTATTTAATGAATCAATTGCAAATCTTCATTACATACCTGAAACAGAGAAAAAATTTTTATTAGATAAAAGATAACTTTATGTGATACTTTTATTATAAATTTTTTATAAATCAGAGACAAAGAACAAAACAGGGAAACAAATTTATATATAATTCCATCATTTTATTCATCCAAGAATTATATATAATATACAATTATAAGAAATATCAATTATCTTACTGTACTATATTAAATTACCTACACATAAGCAACGATATTATTTCAACGATATTGAAAGTATCGTACTGAAAGAGATTCCGGCGTAATTTTTATTCTGCTTCAGTGGAAAGATATAAGGGAAAAAAGAAAATATATATGTGCAGATTAATACAGAAGAGAGAGAGAGAGACAAAAAAAGAAGAGAAGAAGGGAAAGAGAAAGAGATTTGGAATACCAATACCGTTTAAACCTCTTAAGCATTGGCGGGTATCGATGTGGATCGGTTTACTCGAATATACCGTGGGCTGGTACATACACGGGCGTATGTAAACATGCCTATTCCCCACGAGCCTCTTTGATCCAATCCGACGCCATTGAGACAGTCGGTGGGAGACACAATGGCTTTCGATCATGCTCCCAAAGCTTCAAAGTTCCGAAGATCGCGCTATCGAGAGTCGTATGTCCTATCATCTGGCCTTCCAGCAGCCAGCTTACCGTCAATGCCGCGTCAGAGTGAACCAGATCATCGTTCTCTCGCGCGTGCACGATCGCGTAATATTCTTCAAGCACACTATCAGCGAATGTTTTAGTAGAAAAATCGAAACATTGCTCGTTTCTATTGAACCAACGCGAAAAATACAGTTACGAACGCAAAAAATAGCCGAAGTAGACTGTGCTGTGAAAATTCTAAATCTCAATATTCTTTCATTTTTTAATATAATCTTTGCATAATTTCTAAACTATCTGATGTATTACAGCTTTATATTTTGATACATATTGTTACACATTGGTTTAATATTTCAAAATGGCACGCCATTCAACTTAGCAAGCAATGAATGTATAATTAAATATTGTTAGTGGAGAAATTTTTTTAAATACAAATTCATTTTATAAATGAATAATTAAGGATGATTTAATTGCTACTTGCGTGTCATCTCTTTGCCGTTCAGAAAACGCAGATATTTTTTTCTAAAATAGAGTTATGCACAGTTAAACGATTAAGAAATTGAAATTTATTCTGTTGGTTCTGATTTTCCAAACAAATTTTTATTGAGTTATAGCTTTATTATATCTTAAGGTACACGGAAGTTATTTTCATATTTTATAACAGTAAGTTCCAAGCATGCATTTGCATTTTAATTATTTCTTTATGGAAGTAAACATCTTCCTGATTACGAAGTTTTGTTACTACTTGCAAAGTAGTACTACGACAGTCTGGTTGTAATTAATATGCACATGACGTACGAAGGAAGATATTATGTAAAATAATTATAATTTCATTATCAGTTTCACAAGAAACGCAACATCTCTTCATAACAAATATAAAATTAATAAAGTTTATATATATTGCGATGATTCTATTCGTTTAAACGTGACACTTTGAAAAGTTACAATAAAGTCTTTACAAAGAATATAACTAACAAGGAAAAGTACTCAAGTATTCTCTTTCAATTTTGATGAGCTTTTAATATGTTGTTTTGAAATCGAAAATAAAGGACATTTTTTTATACGAGTTCTATCACAGTTCTATTTTTAAGGAGTGAATACCCCTTAAAAAAAAAATCATTTTTCTTTTGAAATAAATATCATCAAAACTATAAGAGAGAGAAAAAATATTTGAAGTAAAAGTTGAATAGTTTTAGCCAGAGAACTTAATCATTACAATTAAAAAAAATTGTTTTGAATTTTTCTTGTTTATAAATAAAAATTTTCTTATTTAAACAAAATTTTTTAAATTGTTATTATAAAATACTCTTGAAACTATTTTTTACTTTTATTTGAAACATTTTTTCTATTTTTTGTAGTTTCGATGGTATTCACTTTGAAAGAAAAAACCATTTTTTTTCTAAAGGATGTATCATCTCTTAAAAGTGCGATAGAGCATGTATAAAAAAAAGTATTTCTTATCTTTGTCTACAAAACAACATATTAAATTCTTATCAAAATCGAAGAAGAACACTTGAATTCTTTTCCTTGTAAATAGTGCAGCGAAAAATTTGTTGAAAAAGATTGTTGAAAGAACTTCTTTAAAATTGACTTTTCATCCCTTTATGATCAACTGATTTGGCTTATACTTTGGCTCGGTGAATTTAAGACTCTTGGATATCAATTGCCGAAAACAGAATTTGAAAAAATTAAAACGTTTCTGAAAAATCTTGCAGATAGACAATAGAACAGACATTCAGATTAAATGCGAAATTATAAAGTTTGTATGCTGCATTGTTTAAACTCTAAAGGTGTATTTTTTAAATGTTACAATATTTCCTTAAGATTCATTATTTTATTGTATTTCTTGCCTCAAAATATACTATTTCAGTTGCTAAAATGGCTTTCCCGTCCTGTAAAAGTTAATAATATGTATAAATACTCTCATAAAGATATTTTTATAATTTTCAATTACAAATAATAAAATCTAAATACAATATTACTCGAGTATTCTCTCAAATGACGCACAACGCGAAGAACTATTGTCCAAAACGTTGCGACAATTGATACAATCATATCAAAGCAGAAAGTTTCATGAAATCTATTACATTCGATAATGGTATGCGAATATAAAAATAAGTTATCGATATGTGGACACGAGATATTGGACGTTTTCGCTTTCTTCCTATCATACTTGCTATGCAAAACGACATTGCGAGTCGTAATCGTTAGCCTTTTTCACCGAATTATTTTTTTGAAAAAAGGAACAAAGATATTGCATTGTATAGTTATACCGATATACTATTATAGAAACGCAAAAATTGCAGACTTTAATTAAAGCATATTTAAATTATCTGTATTTGCTTCCGCGTTTGTATCTATCTCGCTCTTGCCGCTTATACACTCACAACCGAACAACGCTATTTTAACTAGGAATTGTTTGATACCACATACGCGTGTATATATATATATATATATGTATGTGTGTGCGTATCGCTGAGCACGATGATCAAACTACGCTACAAACGATATTACCAATAGGCCGATAGCTTTGGACGCGAATAGCGAATTGTTCACGTGTATATGGAACAAATGGAACGCACTCATACATCTTGTACTGGATTTTGCAGGCACTCATAAACACTTGTGAACATATGTTCACTCAACAGTACGATATATACTAAAAATCTACATAGCAATGTAAGCGGCCTGCTATGTAAGCGTGCGTACAAACACGCTGCATAATATTGAGAGTTTGTATAATAATAATAACGCTTAATAACGACTGCATATCATTCGACCGTATATAACATTCCGTAAACCTTAGTGTATGATGTACATGATTTTCCAGTCCTTTATTATACACGAAAATTAAATCCGATGGGTCGTTCTCGGATTAATTTTCATCATTTTTACAAGTATACAAAAATTGTTAAGGTCCGGTTTTTTATTGTTTTAACTTGTGATTAAGCTTAACCTGATGTTATCTAATGTTTATCTAATAGGCTTCATCTATGATGATATCATGAATGAAACATCAGATTAATCATAAATTAACTTTTTAATGATATATTTTACTGGCTAAAATATAATATTTATCACGTTTTTATTACCTTTTGTTGCACAATTGTTTCTTCCAGCAACTTTTTTCCAAATCTACGATCACATATTTTCTTTTTTTCTTTAACCTTAACGTAATTAAGAGGATAACTCTCTAAAGTTCGACAATCAACTTCTCTCATTATTTCGCGTATACTATCGCAAAAACTTAAAAATAACTTACAATTAGCTATGGTAATTCAAACAGATTGAACTTACACAACTCCGTGTATAATAGCTTTCTATAACATGTTTTTGTTCATTTATAAAACAGATTTATAACTTTCTCTACTTCCTCTGTCAGATTGTATCATTTTACGCCCTTTTTCTTGCCCTTTCCATAAATTTCTGATATACTACTCGCCGAACGCCACTCACTACTTTTTCTTTCCTCCTCTCAATTCTCTTTCGCCGGTTCGATTCGATCACCTCCACAATACTTCTCTTCATCTTTCTGCATTCACCCGGATTTCATTTCTCGCGCTATGATCTCTCCTCTCGCATAGTCCTCTCTTTCTCGATTTCCTCCGTACCATTATTTTCTCGCTGTCGCATCTTCTGTCGCCCTTTTCTCATCTCTCCTGCGACGTTCTTCGCTGCAACGCGCGTCCGATCTCATACTATCCTCTTACATGTCGTCGATTCTTTACCAGCGGCACCTTTCATCCCATCATCCGCACGCCCTTCTTACTGTCCGAAGGACACTGAAATCGCATAAAGCTTTACGCCGGATTTTCCATGCCGCCATTTCCGCCAGTCGCGATGAAAGGCGATATTCGTCACGACGGCCGATCTGGTCAGAGAAAAATGAGGAGATCTCGTTTAAACGAGATCGGACGAAAATTTCCTTGGCCTCTTATCGAATGATTTGATGCAGAACGACGACGGAGAAAAAGAGACAGTCGCAATCCGACTGATAGCGGCAAAAGATGGCAATGGACGAGAAAAAGCGATTCAGTGGAAGAAGAGGCCAGAGTATCGTTACAAGTCTGTTGTCTTCCATATTCGCGTTTATCCTGGAAGATGAATATCTCTGCATTACTTCTTCCGGTAGTGCTTCTTTGCTTCATTTATATCATAGCAGCTTCCAACGAATGTGCATAAGTTGCAAGGTCTCCCGGCTCTTTCTCCTTTTGTTGCCAGCGAAAGAGACAAATAGCGTGTTCATTCTATGAAAAGAGTTTCTCTTTATTCTTGCCAACCGATTCTGTCACGATCTCTCTCGTCGAAATGCGATGTTGCTACTACAAATGCTTGTTTACGTTAAAATCAACGATGCTTTCTGGGACGCATTCGCGTCATTATGTACGAGGCATTGCTTGTTGCACAAAGAATTGATTAAGCATTCGGATTACGCTTTGCTAGATAATGCACCTTTACTCAAGAAAGCCTCAATGAGTTTCATGTTTGTTAAAATGATATAATTACATTATGTTTGTAGTCTAATAGCTATAACATTAGCGTTAAGATTGTTGAAGGATTCTTGATCAGCTCAAAAAGATGCAACACAATGTAGATTACATGTGTAAGATTAACATGATAAGTACGATGTTCTTTGTATTGTATTTATTACAAGAAAAGTCGATGCTAAATTCAGAAAAAAATGTCAACTAATTTGCATTTCTAGAATAACGCGTTACGTAATAAATTGTGGTTGTATTCTCTTCATATGATTATGATTTTATATTTCTATTTGTAATGAGCTTCTCATGTTACATTAGATCTGTTTTTTACTGCATTCTGAACCGGCGCAATAAGTCGAAATGAAACAAACGTTATATTTGTTTCACTTCAACTTACTGTATTGTGTACCAGTTCAGAAAGTGCAGCAATAAAAACAGACCTATTATCGTATTACATTACAGTACTTATGAAGCAGTATAAATATAATTTGCGCAGGGAAAAAGGTCATAGTTTTAAACGTAGAAATGAGAAATGCAATATGAGATCATATAAAAGTGTAATTTTATATCTGTTTATAGTTCCCAAATATTAAGACTTATACGCGTGTGTATAAAGTTATGTAGGGCATTATAACATTGAAACGAGATTATGTAGTCAAAAAGAGGAAATGTATAGAAAATGAGATGTATAGAAAAGAAAATGAATATCATATTAACGTTCATATTCGTATTCTCAATAGATAGTCGATATCATTGTGAAGCAATTATATGAGTATATGAATAATAATATTCCAATAAGTTACATTTTCTCTCTAATCTTTTTGTGAAATGTTACTTATATAAATATATATTCATATAATAGCCAAATATGGTCTACATTTTGCAGGTAACTAATCAAAACCAAAAAATTATGCAAAAATAATAAGACCTGATATGAAAAATAGCATAATTTTTATTATCCAAATCTAGAGTTATTTATACATAACACTTCAAACATGACGCGTACCCAGTTTTTAAAAAACTATTATTTGGAATGAAGTTAAATGCCTTCTTTTAGAAGGAGAATGCAAATACATGAATCAAATGCTGATTCACGATTGCTGTAGTAAGGTCCGCTGACAGAGCAGTTGCACGAAATTACCATTAGATCTTCTGGAGAAACCCGCGGAAACGGCTATCGGTTTAATTACATCTTGGGGGTGCAATTACACAGGCCAATTTAGAGAGCAATTTGAAATGTAATTGTCAGTCAAATCAGATGCCACCATATTCACTTCTGATTGAATAATAAGTCTGTTTCAAAGTGCCAAAGTATCCGATAACCGTTATATCGTGTATATCGATGAGCACGAGGTGCACGATATTGTAATAAATGCACAAGTTAGCTAATCCTTTGTTTACTCACTGTGCGCACTCTTTCCTCTCGTTTTTCTGTATTTTTTAAAATGCACTTCACGTAGATTGAAGAAATCACAGCATATATCATCGGTAGAATCATTAATTTATCTTATTAAAAGAATTAAGATAAAAATAAAAAAAATATGAGAAGAGATTAATGAAATTTTCTTTATTTTTTTAACAAAATGAAAAAAAATTAGAAAAAAATTATTCTTTATACTATATTTGAAAATAATATAAAAAGTTAAATATAAAAGCGGCAATAATATAAAAGTGGCGATTTAGAATTCAGAATTATTTCTGTAAGAGAAGTAGATATAAAAAGTTAAGAGAAATAGACATAAAAAGTTTTCAATATAAAAAAATGAACTATTTAAATTATAAATATACTTTTATTGTTAAATATAAATATATTGATCTTATTGATCTAATTTTCTTGCATGCATATAACATTATTTTCCTATAGAAAGTATAAATTTTCAATTTTAATCACTTTTTGCAAAGATTATACGCTTCTCTCTCTTGTAGATATATCTACATATTTTCTTAACATGCGCAGACAGCTTTCTAATTAGCGAGTGATTATTAATGAATGTGCGTTGCTAAGCAAGATAATCTTTGACAAAGGTAAATGAGAAAATGAGATAGATACAGGATCATTCTTGGATCGTATCTCAGTTTCTTGTCAAATGTTTACACGACCACGAAGACTTTAAGACATCCCATTTGTCATGTTCTTGAACAGCATTCAATGTTTCCACAGAACATGCTTGTTCTTCGACGAACTTCGAGTAGCGGATATTCTTGTCGCTCGCGTGAGCGGAAGGTGCGGATACGAAGAATGATTTTGCAGACGGTCCCAACAGGTGCCTATGGAAGTTCGACGAACGTGCTCATCGAGAGAACGTGAATTTGTTTTTATTTTTTTAAGACTATTGTTCGGCTGTATATAATAGCGTGCATGATTCATGGACACTGACGTACCAGCCTTTACAGGCTCACGAAGAAAAGGACCGAAATAAATCAGAGTGGCAAAAGTAATACCGAGCATGGTGTTGCATAAATCACAGCGAATGGAGTCGCACGTGTTGCATATATCGTCTGGTGGACAGGTATTAATGACTTATGGTGACAGACCGGAAGACCCGTTAAAGTAGTTTCGCTCAGAGATTGGTTCTCTGAGTTAACGCGTTTTTAGTCCAAAATTTCTCAACTCTTGATCTGATATAATATATTCCATGTTGTAATATAACTTGGTCTACAGTTGTTAAAGTTTGTCGAAGCTATCTGTGTAGCTTCAATAACATTATAGCTTATAAACTTTGTACTGAAATCAATGAAAAGGAAAGCTGTAGCAATAGGAGTAATAAAAGTAAACAATGAATTAATTCAGTACAAATAAAATATCCATGTAAATGGTTCATAAGACAAACAATTGAAATGTACTCATCAAATAAAGTTAATTACAGATGTTTCGAATCTGGATTTGAGTTTTTTTCAATGTGATAGTTGATGAGATCGAGTACAAGTTTAAATATATTTACTATTATGGAGGCTCAAACAGACATTTCATTTGTACTGGACTTATTTTTAGAGTTACAAATATAAATAAATAAATTTAATTAATTTTATTAAAATTACTCATATGTGTTAAATAAAAAATTATAACACACATGTAACACAAGTGTCTGACGTAAAAGTTGATGATTTAATTTACTTTGCAATACGAAATAAATTCACTGTGCGATTAAGAGCGTAAGTTTTACTCCGCATAAAGGTACAGTTGTACATTTTCGAGCGCTGCAATTATACGTCGGTTGCATAAGAAAGTCACGAGCTAAGCTCGAGAAAGCGACGACGATGGTCTGTTTTTTTTTTGCGTCCGGGTTTCCGCATTACCGCATTACAGGCAAAGTTATATTAACATTATATGTTACAGACCGTGTACCGAGAGCATCTCGTTTACAAGCTTAAAAAGCCTCTCAAGCTTAAAATTCCCGCTTCGGAGCAGACGACCGGATGCAATGTCCGCGTGAATTCTCGTTCTATTCGAGGCGAGATGTTCATCGTTAATATGCGGCCCACGATGCCCCCGTCATGTCGCGATAAGTGAATAAATTGAAGGGGAGTCAATGCAAGAACGTGACTAACCGCGGACATGCACTCTGGTTGATGCATCCTCGAAAATGTCACGTGACATCCGCTCCAACAGTTAATGTCATATTAATACCACAAAGCTAGCTTGGGAAATAATGAAAAAATTGCACGAACCACATTAATTATTGAATGAGAATCTTGATTAAAATCAATTTCATTTACTGGTCAATTATGGATCGCACTTCATACCATAGACGACGTTCGATTCAAAATTTATTTCTTCAAAAATATATTTTCTAATTCAATTTTTATGTTGCCTTTCATTTATTTTTCTTTAAAGTGAACCTCATCATAAACTTTTGGAGTATAATACTTAAGTAGCTTGCGAAATCTCGCAAGTATTCATGATATTTTATTGATACGTTGTTCGGAGAATTTTATACATTAATGTGGCGCTTTGAGATAATCTCGAAGTCACATGAAATATGAATATTTTCACCGTAGTGAAGAGACTACTCGCAAAGGTTTCCACCGGCAAGGATTATTTTATTCATGACGAAACATATACGCCATTAGATATACGTGTCCGCGATATGCAATGGGACTACAATTACAGATAATGCATTTTCTCACAGGGCGAACGAGTGTCGATTGACAGAAAATTGCTGTTCAACTTCGTTGGAAATACAATTCGATGTAGATTGTGTTACAAAGAGGGATAGCTGTAACGCTGACAGCACTATATCCAAGAGTGGCAGATTTTGTGCGTTGGCGAAACGAGAAGCTTCGCGCTCTTGGGAAATCTTTGCGAAATGGACTGACGATGTCATTATACCATAATAAATGCATCGACCGCACTGGTGTCGTGAGCAGAACCTGGGAAATTAATAATTTCTAGCGTTAATTTGCAGATTATTACCGCGCCCACGTTGAAAACGGTTCTGCGGTGGCATTAATAATTTATTTATAAATAAACTGATTTCATTTTTATAATAAATAAAGTAATGACGTAATATGAAGGTAAAGATCAATTTTTATTATATGGCTTTTGTTTATAAATGAGCGTAGTTTGACGAAACCAAGTAATGCTTATATAATTAATGTCCGTTTTACAGATTTTAAACATTAAATATAAATAGATAGAAAGAAAAAAATGAATTATCAGGCGTACCAATAAAAAATAATCAAAATAAAATTAATAAGATATTAATAAAAAAACAATATAATATCGATTCCAATTTTTTCGTATATGTCTTTCCAATTTCTCGCATTAAATTTCACCTTCTCGTGACCAGTTATCTCAAGAGAAAAAAAAAGAAAGCAGCGTATACAGATTGTGAAGGTTGCAGGGATGGAAGAAATTGACAGGGTGGATATAATCGGATTCCGAACATCCCGGATAAAGTCTGTTGATTTCTGCCTAGCGGCATCGTTCATGCGGAATGAAGTCCCTGTGTGGAAGAATATTCGCGTCAGCTTTCTGTATCGAGAAATATCGTTCCTGATCGGTCCGATTTATTCTCGTAATAAAGCCAAAAGTATTCTCCTTTGTGAGTCAGGTTACTAAGACATCCGCACGTACGGAAGAAATCGCTCAATTACGAACGACATAGAGCATTTAGAGACTTTAAGAGAATTTACATGCCTTTTGAAAAAAATAATTTATAAAGATTATAATCATTACGACAATATTTGTAAAATACGTATTATCATAAATAGAAACATTGTGACACAAATATTATTTGTAACATATATCTTCTCTCTTAAATTACACATAGAATAAACGTAAATATTTTATGGTTTGTGTTATTCAGAAAAATTATTTCTGTCTTTTTGATAGCAGGAACTTTTTAATAAAAAACTCAAAGATATTGTTTTTTTAAGAGTTTATTGGACTATTGAATTCGATTCTGGTCGCAAAATTTTAAAATTCTAATTTTAAAAAAATAATATGATTATATAAAACTCGGTTTAGTTTATTGGTATCACTGAGTTGGAATGTAGCATAAATGTAAATGTTGAATTTCGAAAAGATCTTCCAATAAAGAATCGAGTGTCACATGACTTATAATTAGAATTTGAAAATCAGTTTGGAAATGAATACTAACTATTTACGTAGTGTTGATGAACTTTAAATAAAGTGGAAAAAATTGATGTTATTATATATATATTTTGCAATTAAAAATTCTTTAAAACCTAGTTTTATGATATTTTCTTAAAATTTTATTCGCCATATTGGACTATTTTTTATTTTTAATTTCAAGATTCAAATAAAGCACTATTAAATTAATCCATAAGCCGAGTTTCATACAAATCGAATTGAGTCGTTTCCAAAATAAAATAATGCAATTACAAGTCACCCATTCATAAAGGGTTAAAAAAAGTTCAACTTCTTTAGTATGTAAAATTGTACAATAAAATAAATTTGGTATAATAAAATTTATCAATGTAATTCAGAATATATAATTTCCAATTTTTCATTTCTGAATTATGGATATGGGAAGCAGAGAAAGAATTGTATATAAAAACTAGATTTCTATACTAAATAAATCGGGCGCCTGTACGTCTTATAAAAATAATTAAATTTATCCCTAATAAATAAATTGTAAAGAAGCATCGCAAGCGCGTTGCATTATTATAAAGTATCGTTGAAATTAATTCGCTCGAATAAGGTGAGCTGTAAATTTCTATTTACAATATTTCAGTAATTATAATATAAAGGTTGCTGTTGAATTTACAGTAGGTGCACTTATTCGCCCTGTTCGCACGGATGAAATCGCGGAGAGTAATTTTATTTACCGCCCGTCATGTAAGATAAGAAAAGTTGCATCTTTTGCATACATTGGAACAATTATAAAATTCCTACTTTCTGTATTAACTAAATCATTTATTGTTACAAAAACTATATTTTTTCTTAGTTTATCCTGAAAATATGATAGTTATGGAACAACATTGTACTTCGAAGAATTTTGATGATAAATCTCTCTCATTCGTTAATAAACTACGATAAAGTATAAAATAAGTTTGATTAATTTTATTGAAGTGCATGGTAAAAATTTTTTAAATATTGTATTACACTATGACTATTTTTAAAGTAAATATGAAAAGAAAATTCTCTCCGTGTATAAATTTTCGACATTTTCGTTTCTTTAATGAATCTTTATTTACTCGAACAGTCACACATACAGCCTTGGTAAAACAATATAAGCACCTTATTAATCACTATTTAATGTTTTATTTAAAAAAATTATTTATGATATTTTAAATTAATGATAAAAAAATGTGGATATGTAATATTTTTTACCAAAGCTGTACACATATACACACATATCCATACATATCATATTTTATCTTAAAAATTAGAGCACGTCAATTTTGTTGTATAAAAGTATATCTTTTATTTTCTTCTATCGTGCTTACATATTTATATCTTATTAAAGAATTGCTTTTTATCACAAAAAGGCATAATATTAATAATCAGATTTGTTTACTCTTTAATTATCAAAATGGAATGGATTATATGAGATCAGTGTTGAAATTTCCAATTACTCGTTATGCTATCTGTAATTGAATGTGTAGTAATTTCCTTCGTATGCACAGTTATCAATGATTAACTGTTTCATAATCCCCGACCGAATTTCTACCTTGACGTAGTAGAAAAGTTTACTCATGTAGGAATATCCATCTAAAGATGTTCCTGAGTCTTCAATGAAGAGGAATCCCTTTAAGTTAAGACTTTTGAAAATCGACGTTTAAGATCGTTTTGTTTTAGATTTTTGTTTAAGAATTTTCCATCTAAGAGTATAATATTCCCCTGTTAATAATAAACACGATTGTCTCATCGATTTTATTTAGATAAATCAAGGAATAATAAGAGTTCGGATACGGAATTCTTTTTCGTGGATGCAGGAATATGCGTTCAAACCTCAGATTCGAATGCAATCAACAGCAATCGTGATAATCGAATGATATTTCATTGTAATACTCACGGGACAAAAGTAATAATAAAAAGCGAAACTTTTCGATAAAAAGTTCATTTTATAATTAACGATTATCTTGAGTTTATCGCACATTAATCTTATTTTCGGCGCATTACGGATTGCGTTAATATGCAGTCCACAGACGCCTGGCTTTTAGGCGCCGCGTCTACAAAATATCGAGAGATCGATCACGAGTCAGACGAGCATGAAAACCATCGCCAAGTAACGCCAAGTAACTCCCTAAGATGGTAAAGCAAACAACGACACGATGGAAAATCGGTTGTTTGGCTATCGCTCGAAACTTTACCCGAAAAGAAAGTTTTTATTCTAAGATCGGATGAAAAAGCGCTGCCTGGGAACCGTTCAGCGATCACGAATCAATAGAGTTTACGTGGCTCGATATCAAGGGGCACCATTGTGGACCGCTTTGTTCTTCTTACACTTTTAACTCTCTTCCGCGCCGATAATATTGTAACTTTTATAACTTCGTAGTAGAATAGACGTGCGCTCGTATATAAGTTCTTCCATGCGCCTGCTCTTCGCGAGCTTCGATCACAAATAAATATAGTTGACATCAATTATTCTTCTAGAAGAAGCGGCACATAGACATGCATTCAAATATTCAGTTGTTCTCTTCTATAACGTAATGTTCGGAATAGAATGATAACCGCAGATAACGTGGAAGAAAAAAAAATATGTCCAGAAACGTGTCTCAAAATCGAGTACAAAGGAAAACGCGTAACCGACAAATCTCACGATTCAATGGTGAATTTATTATCTGCGTCCGACAGAATGTCTTTCATGTTCTGCCAAAGGAAACACTACAAGACACACTTAACTCAGGTAGTCTATAATAAACTAGAAGTAGTGAAGTGCAGTGCAGTGTACTACACTGCACCGCATTGTACTGCACTGTAGTGAACTGCATTGCACTGCACTGCACTACACTACTACTGCATTAGCAATGCACTGCAGTCCAGTGCAGTGCACTGCAGTCAAGTGCAGTGCAGTGCAGTGCAGTGCAGTACAGTCCAGAAAATACTTGACATCGACTCGCATTAAAACGTCATAGTTTAGAACCAAAATATTTTTACAGTACGAAAATTATTTGTGAATTATTAAAGAGATTATTATACAATGTTTTGTAGATATATACATTATATGAAAACAATAATTCAACAAAAAAAGATGTTATATATTAATAATTGCTTATTAATTTTGCAAATTTCTATAATGTTGTTTTATCTAAATATTTTCATTTTATTATTTAATAATCTATAATTATATACCGAGTCGTTTTACTTGATAGTCAACGAGTCACTTGTATTGTTGAGTATTAAGAAAATGAGAGAGAGAGAGAGAAAGAGAGAGAGAGAGAGAGAGAGAGCAAAAAACACGAATGCAGAATATTGAAGATGGAAAGAGGAAAAGGATAAAAAACTGTCGTTTCAAATAAAGTCTGCTTCTCGTTTTCGATCAACGAATTCCAATCGCCTTGCTGCAAAATATCCGGAAGAAACCATTTGCAAGTAATTAAATTAGCGTTTCCATTGCGTTATCGCAGCTGTATTTCAATCGCTCACTCAACCGCACGACGAAGTAATTCATCGTGGTGCAGACCATCGATTGTTGGGCTCTTTGAACAAACTTTTATCACAGTTTATTCGATCATTAATCATTCTGGAGAAGTTAAGGAGATTCATAAGATTCTAATAACGACCGCTATTTGCAACTTCAATATGAAAGTCTGTATATA
>NW_017259351.1:912905-927236 GCF_001594045.1 Atta colombica
ATTCTAAACATATTACACATATTCTAAAGTTCTATAATAGTAAATTTAAGCTTAAGTAATAATCTGCGTTAAAAAATATGAATATTTTCAAATATTAATCATTTTTAATTTAAATTTTTGAAATTATGAGTCACTGTTTCGACTTATTTTAACAATATGACTTATTTTAACAATATTAAAAGCATATAGTTAAACTGAATTTAAACTATATAAAATACGATCTTTTAATACACCATAATAAACCAATCATAGATTTATTTCTCATAAGTAACTTGAAAAAACATGTTAAATAAAGTCTTTGAAGTTTTTAACTCACTATTAGACTTCTAATTTACTAGACATACCGCTTATTTGTCATAATAAAAACGTATAGATTCAACGTAAGCTACGAAACGCGAAATGAAAAAAATTGATGTTCGTCTTATGTCTCTACGTTTATTTTTTGTGAAATTACAGCATTTTGAAAATCAGGCACATAGGCACGTTGAAAAAGAAGACTATGTTTCATTTTTTGCTTGTAGTTGGTACCTTAAGTAACAGGTGGCTGCGAAAAAAAGGTGTGAAAAAACATGTGTACTATACTGCTTTGAAATATGATACCTTCACCATCGACGTTGGCCATGTTTGGTACTTAATCAAAATCACGAATCGATATAATCAATATTTTCATATAAAAAAATTGTAGGATAATATTGGTCTCAATTAAAAGCTAAGACTCTACTGTTTTTTTTTAACGAGTGCATCAATTTATCTTCGATTAATTTGCAAGATACCGTCGATTATTGACGAAAAAATATTGATTTTATCCTAAGATCTTCAGTTTTAAAGACATTTTCATTGAAATTGAATTTAATCACTAAAATCAGAAAAATCAGAAAAATTGTAGAAATACAATCTTGATTCGTTTGAAAGCTAGGATTCGTTCTATCGTTTTTATAATGAACCTATGTCTTATCCATCATATAGCCATCGTCTATTAATTTGTGACACATCGTTAATTAATTATATATAAAAAAATTGATTTTTCTCTTTGATATTTCATATTTTAAAAAAATCCTGTACTTTTTTAAAAAAAATCCTTTTAAGTGATTTTTTTATATTTTAATTACAATGTGTGTATTTATATATTATAAACTTATTCTTTAAATGTATATACAATTCACAAATATGAATTAAATATTATATGTGAACTGTTTTGACGATCAACTGACTATGAAACTTATATATTTGAACTATTTCTTCAATTCAAAGCAACTTTCTCTTTATATAAAATTGAGTTAACATTTTAGGGAGAATACCTTTGGGTAAAGTTTTTCTACACAAAAGAACTGCATCATTGTTAGCGAAATATAAGAATTGGATATTCAATATGATTCAATATGATTTCAATCACTATTATTTTGTTTTTGCACTCTTCGATTTACGTTCTATTTCTCAATGTCAAATATTAAGACACACAACTTACAAATTGCAAACTAAATAGAATATCAGATTTGATTTATATAAGATTAATCGAAATTCAAAGAAAAACTATTATCATACACCGAGTTAATCTACCGATCTTAAATCTAAATCCGATTTTAAAGTCTCTAAAGAATCTTAAAAGTTTTTTCATCCAGTTATGATTCATATTTTTGGTCAATTATAAATTTTTATTATCTTACACAATTCGTCTTATATAATTCAATAACGGTAATTGTTAATTACAGTTTCTTGAAAGCATGCTGTTACTTCATCACATTAATTTATAATGCGTCTTCACTCGGAAAATATCGACGCGTTCGATGTTCGTCATTTGATTGCTGTAGCAATTTCTCTTCGTGTCACTGACTTGTGGAGTCTTCTCCGAGAGTTCTTGCAATGAGAATTCATCATTTATTATGACACTCCGTGTTCCACTTTTACTCAACGAAATATTTCTCCTGCGTTTCATCAGACGTCTCGCCAGAGCTAAAGATCAAACGATGCTTTGTTCTCTATGCAGTCGTCATCGTCTGGTTTATTAAATTATCTTCCCACAATATTCCCACCGTCAATATGCAAATTTTTTCGGACGCAAGTTTTTACCATATCCTGCATTCTAAAGAAAACGACATTGTATTGTATCATGAATAAAAAAAAAATTACAAATTAGCTCCATTTTTTCTCCGTGAAATGAATTGAGATTATTTGTTAATTGTTTCGAAAGCAATAACCGATGCAGTAGAGAGAGAGAAGGAGAAAAAGAGAGAGAGAGAGAGAGAGAGAGAGAGATAAAACATTAAAAATAAACATTATTTGGCATATAACATTAAATAAAAATAAACATTAACAAAAATAAACTGAAAGGTTTGTAGCAATTTAAAAAATTGATAAATATTTTTTTCTGCATGTTGAAAGATACATTTCATGTACATAAAACAAATTGGAGTACCAAGAGTTAATAGAAAGTTAATAAAGTACCAAAAGTTAATAAAGTTAAAAAGCAATTTATTTTACGACCTATTTTCTTAACCCATTACATAAAATCAATACAACTTTCAATACAATTTTCAATTATATTGAATGTTTCGATAAGTTTGCAAAGAATTTATCCTATTTCTTACATTTTTTTACCGTCACCATAGAATGATATTAGTTTGCTCTGTTTTCAATTAAATTCTATGATGATAATTATATTGATCAGTGTATTTCGAAAGCGTGTATTATAGCTCAATTTAATTATCAATTAATCATATTTAGCTACATTCTCCAATATCATTTTCCTCCCTTCACAACACAATGATTTTACGGTTCCTCGATGCAAGACAGCAAAATTCGCAATGAAATTCGCTTATGATCAACAAGGAAAAAACCGTCTACGAATGAAGAAATACGACGATATGAGAAAAGAGAATTCAACGCGGAACGAATCGCACCGGAATGTTTCTGTCGGTTCCACTTTTTGCTCCTGGATTTGCTCCCTTGGCGACGAATGTACATACAGATGGACAATTCTTGTGTAAACGCAAACGCCAGCCACGGTGGTCCTCTACGGTAAACCTGGTATATGCAAAATACTACGACGAACGCAATTTCTGGTCCTTCACGCGCGCGTTTTCCATCTTTCTCGCTGTTTCACTCTTCGCATGCTCACGGAAACAAGGCTTTTTCCCGACTGCTTTATTTTGTCGTGATGTGGCTTGAATGCGTGAACACGATGTCATCAACAGCGGATCAAGCTCGTCCTGCGAATCTCCCTTCAAACGTCATACGAGATGATCAAAGATAAAGGGAATACAGAAAAACGACAAATATATAAAATATTAATAGCAATGGCGATAGTTTTCATTTCATTACTAATAAAAAAACATTAAAAGTTAATATTATATGCTTATTTCTGCGAGACATTAATTATTTTAAAGTAAATTAATTTTCTGTATTTATTTTCGTTTGACCCAAATTATCTAAGCAAATTACAATCTGCATTATTTTGAAGATTAAATCTATATATTATTTATATGTATCATATATATGTATCGAATTGATGTAATTATCTGTTGATATAAATGACAAATGAGGGAATTAAACTGTTTGACATTTGACTATAGAGAAGATTGATGTATTTGCATAGGCAAAATATGAGTACTTATATCGAACGTATTTGATATAAGAGATAGATAGATAGAGACAGAAACAGAGAAAGAGAAAGAGAGAGAGGGGGGAGAGAGAGAGAGAGAGAGAAAGAGAGAGGAAGAAGAGAAAGAGGAAAAGGAAGAAGAAAAGGAGGAGGATAGAAAGAGAGAAAGAGAAAGCGATAGAGAGACAGAGGAAACACACAGTGACGAAATATAGCGAAACTATTTTATCGAAAATTGTTCGACTTCGCACATAAAGGCTTCGCTTATTTGATATATGTACGTATTTTATATGTCATGCTTGTCACAGTTATCAGCAAGCTTCTAACATCTCGCGTGAGTTAACTTTACAGGTCGTTCAGATAACGTGATTTAATAAATGGAAGACACGCGAAAAGTTCACAAACCTTCTCGAACTTTCTACCAAAGAAATGATGGTTTCAACTTGCTACAAGAATAGTGATAGGATCCCGTTAGTAACGTACAACTTTTAGCGACATTCTGCGTAACATAAGATTTGAAGATTTATGTTATTTCTTCGTTTTATTTCTTAATATTTAACATTTTCAAGTCTCAAGAATAGAAAAGATATACTTATGTAATTTATACGTATTTATAATTAATACTTCATTTATCATTTATTTAATTCCTTCGTGGACAGGCGACCTTATTTGGAATCACTCCCTTTTATTTTGTAAAACTTTTTGTCCGATTTTTATAAAATTTGGTTCATGAGATAATTTGATAACGCTTTATTCGAATTTGAGATCGAAAATATAAAATTTAAATAATGAATCCATTATGGCGGACAGAAATTTAAAAAATTGATCTTATTTTGATAAACTCAGTATTTATTATATCAGAGAATTTTTAATTTAAAAGTAATATCGAGTTTCCAATTTCGCGCTTTATTTGAAGTTCATCAGTCCTGTGCAAGCAAAACTGATTTCCATATTCTGATTGTGAGGCCATTAGATCTTCCTTTATTGAAGGTTATTATTCTTTTGAAACTTAATATTTTTAGACACATTCAAACTCAGAGATATCAAGAATCTCTTAAAACTGACTTTTACAATAATCAGATTATTTGTTTGAAATTGAAGTTCTGAGGCCAGAATCAGAGTATTAATTATAAATTTTTGATCAGGATATCATAAATTATCACAAATTTACTAAATACTAAATTTTCAGCCAAATTTTGATCGAAAGTATTGGGTTGTCCGGAAAGTTCATGCCGATGTTGAAGGAAAATTGAAACGCAGAAGATTTAAATTTTAGTATACATTTATTAAATTATAATTAGATTAGTCAGCATGAACTTTCCGGACAACTCAATATTTTCCCATAAAAAAATTGCGGGATCCTTTAACTACTCCAAAAAGTCTTACACAAAACAAAATCTTTTTTAAGTTTCTTTATTATAAAAGCTACCATCTACAAAAGATTAATCATAAGCAAAGCAAATAGCAGATTTTCAAATATCAAAACTGCCAATACTTTTGCGTATTAATAATTCTGTTTTTAATGTATTATAAATCCTCATTTTTATTATAATTTGGCGGAATTAATGATAAGCTTTAAGGAAGTCAGGAATTAAGAAAAGCAGAAAATATAAAAAGGAAACATATGCAAAATAAAATGTATAGGTACAGATGGTAATTTTAATACCGTAGTTTCGATTCAAGAGCGGACTCGAGTACCTGGGAACCGTCTTCGACAAACAGCTTCGCGGCAAATTACTTGGGAATGTCGTTCACGAATGTTAGTGGAAAAACGAGAAAAAAATCGGTCCTTTTATAAAACGATTGAAGCGCGTGGTAATTCTAAAAAGAGAAAATTTCAGTGAAAGAAACGGGCATCAAAGCCTCTATAGAGAAAATTTGAACGGCGTCCTTCTTTTTCCGAACGAGGGACGCATAAGAGAGTACATATATAGGACACATACTTATATATGTATATTTGCTTGATATACAGGTTGTCCCAAATTTGCAATTTAAAATATTATAATAAAAAAGTTCTCGAAAAATTAAGTAAAAATCTTGGAAAATTAAGTAAAAAAATTATTTGTAAATTTTTATTTTAAACAATAATTTTCGAGATATAAGAGTTTAAATATAACCAATTATATATTATTTAAACAACTATCTGCCTACGAATTGCGAGTGCGGTAGTATTATGTCCGTGTTATACTACACATTGAAGATTGAGGATTACGAATTAAAGATTAGAAATTGACCAATCAGATTAATTTTAATTTTAATCTGTTTTGTTCCGATTAGCTGAATTCTAATTCTCAATTCGCAATCCTTAATCTCTGATGTGTGGTGTAACATGAACATTAGTGAGCACTAGTAAACGCTCCTCTTTAAACTTTAACGCGCTTACCAATACTACAGGTGACCATCTAAACATAGACTGTAATTGGCCATATTTAAGGACCTATTCTGTAATCCTTAACAACTGTAATTGTAGCGTTATAGTTGTTAAAATTTGCAGAATAGACCTCTCAAACTGTTATTTCTCAGAAACTATTATTATAAATAAAAATAAAAATTTACAAATAATTTTTTTATTTAACTTTTTGGAAACTTTCTTGTTATAATATTTTTAATTGCAAATTTTGGAACACTTTATACATGTACGGTGTAAAATAATTCATTCTGCTCAATTGAATTGAAAATTTCATTATAACCGATTAATGGAGATATTATTTGAATTCAATGAGAGTATGCAATTTTATATCATACATACGCTTATAAAGCTCTTACAAAATGAAATGCGAAATGTACGATAGTCTATTCATTGAAATTAATCGGAAATATACACATAAAAGGAATAGAATTTTAAGTACATTTATTTCGTGATACGCATTAAATATTTCGTAAAATTGGCACGTGGTATTCGGCATTTCAAAAATTTTCATTTCTTGTGGCACACAACGGTTGTGTAAATTACTGGTAATTACTTGCCTAACGATGCTTAAATTCATTTAGAGTACGTTTCACAACGCGATTATGTTATTCAAAGTGCGGAAAATGCACGAAAGTACGATGGCGCAACAGGTATAACATCGCTGTTATACAGGCATGTGAAATTGACCATACAATTTTCAAATTCCTTCCACTGTTTAGGATTTGTTCGTCGCAAGTTAATTTACGAGACGTTGCAAGTGTCGAACTGATCGTAGCTTCGCGCGATATTTTATCTACCTTATTTTATCTACCTTGTTATTTCTTTATTTCATCAAAAAATATGCATTGAACAGAGTGCAAATTAACAAGAGTACAAAATCATTTGCAATGAGTGTCTGTGAAGTTAGCACATTTTATTAATTTTCAAAAAATAATGATTGTTTTGGTAACACTTTCCATTGTTCTTTCCTTTGTCACTTTCTACTGTTCTTTCAAAAATAACAAAATGTTTTGCATTTTTAATACCAAAAAATAAAAAATAAAGAAATGACTAAGAGATAGCTAATTTCACGTTTCAGCTATTATATGTTTCAGGACAAAATTCAACAATTAATAATTTTTACACAGGCTAGAATATTCGAATTCCATGGAAATGTGTCAACCGGATAACTTTGGGCATTTTTCACAATAATTCTGATACATTCCGCTCGAATTCTATACGAATAAATTATAAAGGTTGTTCTGCCTTATAAACATTTTTTAAATAATTTTAATTATGGCTACCAGCATGTCACTTGGCGGAAATGTGTCATGCTGATTATTTTCAGCAGAACATTTGTCAGGACTATTGTCAAAATGCCCAAAGGTATCGGGTCGACATGTTTCCGTGGAATTCGAATATTATAACCTGTGTAAAAATTATTAATTGTTGAATTTTGTCCTGAAACATCATATAATAATCAATCTAGCTTAAAAAAAGGGAACATTTAACAGATGTCGTAATATTCGATAGCATCTGGTACTTTAGAGAAAATTATGCTATGCTAGAACGTAAAGTTAGCACAACATTTCTTTATTTTTGACTTTTTGATATTAAAAACACAGAACATTTTGTTATTTTTGAACAAACAATAAATCAAAAGTGCTATCGGAAGTGCTGACAGTCATTATTTTTTGAAAATTAATAAAATACCGTGCTAACTTCACAGACACTCACAATTGTCGTATATTACTTATATTACTAATAATTAGTATCAAATTTCGTAAAATCGATCGTAAAATAACTATTTTTCTGCAAGTATTGCTACACAGGAATCCGAAAAGAATAGGAGACCTAAGGAGACGCGTCGAATGACAGCGGCATAAAATCCTGAAATGAGTAATTTAATATTTATTTCTTATTTGCTGATAGAATTTGTTTATTCTTATTTATCAAAGTCTTTATTTCAATTAACGGAAGATTTAAAATAAAGAAATTTACTAAATATTTATGCTCAAAGAAAAAAAAACAAATTTTTTTAATGTACACGAAAAGAACAATTTTGTTAAAATGACTAAAAATTTAGTCATTTTAGCTAGATACAAATCTAAAAATAATTTTGTTGGACTAATTGAATAATTATGTAGGACATTCAAGCCAGAATATTAAAATTGTTTGCAGCATTGTTCATTATACTTGAGTTTCCTACATAATTTTATTTTAATAGTCCAACAAAATTATTTTAAAATCTGTATTCAGTTCTTTTAGACATTTCAGCAAAATCATTTTTTCCATGTATGAATAGTAATTTATTTGACACATTGTTGATAAATTAAAAGGCTATAACAATGGATCCTTATGTAATCAAACATGTAGTAGTGGTAAAAATAGATAAGGGACAGATTTTTTATTTATTCCAGACGTTTTCACAAAATATGGATTAGTCCATTGTTGCAATAAGCACTTCAATTAATTTTATTAAAGCGTAGAGAAAGAAAAATATTGAAAAAGTAATTAAATTATTTTAATATAAGCTAGAATTATTTTTAGTTAACTTTTATTAATTTGTTTGTGATACTTAAATAATTATCCAAATTATTCAATACTTAAAAAAATAGCAAACATATTTCAAATTTTATCATCAAATATTTATATCTATTTATTGTTTATTTGATTTTGCAAAATTATAGATAGACATACACACACACACACACACACACACACACACACACACACACACACACACACACACACACACACATATATTATGATCCTAGCAACTCGATAATGAGCTGCAATTGAATCATAGAATTAATTATCTAATCTGTAGAAATGGTTATATTTTTGCTCTCTTTCAGTTAATTATATGTGAAAATAATGTATAATCTATGATGTAATCCCATAAAACACATACGGTAAATATCTCTTATTTAATAATATAATGTCAATTACGCAAATAATACATAAAATGTGACATTTATTGCATATAATTTAAAAAGTATTATCATCTAGTTTGATATAAAGATGAAGATTTTTATTGGCAGATTTTCAAATTAATCTTTTTTATTCTACTTATTTTATAACAAAAAGATAAAAACAATAATAAGAATAATAATTAATGTTGTAGGATTCCTTAATATTAAACAACTTAAAGACTACAATATAAGGAGAAGTCAGCGTGCAAGTATATTCGATGCGCAAGTATAATGAGGGAGATGTTGTGATTTATAAGTCCATTTAATATAAAGTATAAAAAATTAGTATAACGTTCGTATCGTCCGTACACGTTTCAAGTCATTCTCAACGGAATTAGTATAATTTAATTCAGTACAAGTAATGCATCAACCATGATTCCAATCATTCAATATCACAAAAAGATTCCTTAACTTCATCCTAATTTACTGGCCAGAAAGAAACAATTCTCATAAAATGAAGCGAATTGATGCAACTTATACATACACAGCAGTTATCCAATTGAATATAATACTTATTTTAATTAGATGAAGTAACAAGAGTTATCCAAATAAATTTTTTCGTCAAATAAAAAGAACGAAATGTAATAGTTGTTCACTCTTTGGTTACACAGAGACAAAAAAAAAGTTTTGTTATATTTTATATTAAAAATGGACTTATAAACATCTCCATTGTGCATCGAGTATCGCGCTAAATCCTACTTCCTCTTACATTCTAGTCTTTAAAAAGATAAAACAAAGTTTGTTTGGATCAAATTAGATTAATAAAAAATTAAAACTAAAACAATTATGAAAACATTTTCCATGTAAGGCATATGAGACAAATTGTATGTTTGTACAGAAATATGTAGAAATCTTTAATTCTTTTTATAAAACGATTTTGACAGAAGATATTTCCTAAGATAAAAGTGATGGGAAATATTCAACAAAACTTTCCAATCGCACTCGATTATTCCACTCTCGTAACATCGTTAAGGAATGAAATTTTGCCTGTCAAAGATAAATATTATTTTTCTCAACTCGCTCTCTCGCGTTCATGACTATCCGTTCCAAATTCTTGCAGATTCAGCGTTGACATTTACTGAACTAATCTAGCTCCGGCGCACGTATTGTATTTCGAGCTTTTAACGAAACCCACCGTGCGTTTAAATCAAATCCCGAAATATCCGGAAAACTTTTGGCGAGGAGAAGGCAATCGGATAGCTCCGAAATGCAAATTCCTACAGGCATACCTATACTTCTCTCTTCTTCTTTTACTCTTTATATCTTTCTCTTTTTCTCTCGTCCTCGCTTTCTGCGCTGCGTTAAAACTTGAACCGAGTATCCATCGTTTCCGAATTTTTTTTCGTTATTGTTTTCATTCGATCGATGCGTGACGATTCATCGCATCTCTACTTCCGTGCTTCTGCAATCGCTCCAACCTAACGCACGACGGATTTTCGCATCGACATATGGATCAGAAACGTATGTATATATATATATATATAGAGAGAGAGAGAGAGAGAGAGAGAGCATTGACGTTTGACTGGGCGACAAACTAATGCAGTTTGTGTGGCTGCACTCAGTTGATCTTACTATTCAAAGCTGTCAAAAGATATAACGGATAACATACGATGACACAAAAGAAACATTTCACAAATTTGAACTTGCTTTTAAATCTATTTTGAATTTTCTTCTCAATAATGAAATTATAGATAATTACTAAAAATTTAAAACGTGAGTTTATATATATGGGATGTAAATGAATTAATATCACATATATTCTACAAATATATCCCCATTGGCTAAATATTAAAAAGAATTTACATGAACATAGGCCTAAAAACGCTTAATTTTTCAGATAGTAGGAATTCTATCGTTTAACATCAAAAATAATGTAAATGGAAATAATTTTTTAGCATTTTTAAATATTTGAACATTTTATTACAAAAATTGTTCAAAACGATTTCCTCTAATAGTCTGACATCATGGTTTTCAACTTTATACATATATCAATTGTAAAAAAAATCTTTAATAATTTCAAAATTAAGCGTTTCTAGTATTTAAGTGTTCAAAGACATTCAAATTTATTACTTGTTTGATATTATTAAAACAATAAATTTTTTCCTACTTAAAAATATGTTTTCAGAACCTTGTTCACTGTTAAATTCACATAATGTCAAATTATATTCAATTTGAGTTAATAATTTCTATATGTCGCTATTGCTCTTACTCCATATATCATTAATTTCATATCATTAACTAAAACAACAGAGATAAATAATTTAACTCAAGAAAATGTATTAAATCTGATTCAAATTTAATTTATTATCTACTGCATATGTTAATATGGACAATGTTTACTTTGAAACTGATTACAAAAATGGATTTATTTTACATTTTGATACTGATAGAAGTTAAAAATAACAGAATGTTGTTTAACTCAATTGGTGCAACGATGCAAAATCTTCATTTTACCTTCTTTTTTTAAGTGGATTAAATATAAGATAATGCGCGTAAAATATATAATGCATGTGATCTTAAGAATTTAAAGCACAGAAAAATGCTAACGATAAATGATAAGCGCAACAAGTGCAGCTTTGTTCAGCGAAGCGATTAAAAAGGCGACTGCTTTTACTTCGAGTCTTTAGTCTTTTGTCTTCTTGCGTCTTATATAAAAATAAGAGTACTTTATCTTGGACATTTCTTTGATCGCTATAAATGACGCTATTAAAGTCTTGTCCCAATCAATTGACGATTGTTTCGCGGAGATTGAGAATAAATCAGGATCGCTCAATTTGAAAGTATCCGTAACATACAAGAACAATCTTAATGCTTCACCGGACGGATTGCAAGATATTTGAAATGCAAGCAAAATATATTTTGCATGATATGCTAATGATCTTTTTTATTGCCGCTGAATTTGCAAATAAAATAAAAAACATTATCTATTTTTATCCTACACGTAGTTTAATATAGAAATATAAATAGAGACTTTCTCTACTTTCTCTAAAAATTGCTTAGACAAAGATCGCTTAGGTAAATGCATAGAATATTTATGTTTCATTAATCAATCATGCGAGCTCGAGAAACTAATCCGACATTCGAATAGTTAATGTAAAAAGTTATTTTAAAGAGAACTTATTTAAATTTAACTCAGTTGAAGCTACAAAATTCATGGATAGTCCACAAGTCACTTGCACGTGTTCGATCAGTTTCGATGGAAATATAAATTATTCCGGCGTTTGAATTCGCGGTTGATCGCCGTGTTAAAACAATATACGTGTTTGGTTAACCGTAGATAGCTAAAGAACGCATGCATCGTATATAGCGGGTGTCATAAAAATAAGGAAAGAGTTACTTTTCTGTTACGTTTACAGTTACTTTTTATGATAATTTGATAATGTTGTAATTTTTTATGATTGTAATGATTACTAACTAAACGCTGAAGCTACATTAAGGTTAGGAAAGTTACTTTGAAAAAAAAATAAATTATGCGTTATTTATTGAGAAAAATAATAAGTAATGAGTAATGAGTAATGCCGTAAAGTTCCATTAAGTTATATTAAAAAAGAACGAATTACAAATTAAGAATTATTTTTTTCAATAATGAATAACTTTTCTAATCCATAAGTAACCATTAATTGTTCCAACTCTGGTGTTACATCATAATAAAAAATTCGCAACGTTATTACCAAATCATTACAACAAGGTAACTAATAATAATAAGTAAAAAATAAGTAAGTAATAGCAGTTTATTATAGTAACTAGTTACTTCCATTCCCAGAAAAATACCGTTAACAATTAATGATTCGAAATAATCGCGTGAAAAATGTTTGCCCGGATAAGAAATATTCTTTCAGTAATCCTTAATAGATAATCAAAACGTATAACGTCATCATGTTTTAGATATTCTTAAGAATCCTTCAAAGCAAACGCGAGCTTCTGAAAATACGTATTTCTCTCCTTCTGTCCGTACGTTTTTCTCAACGATACATATATATTTCCTTTTATTATTGTCATCGACATGTAGAATTCTTATCAATTTGACACAAAAATACCGACATTTATCGTTGACATTTTATTATTGGTCATGCAATTGCGGATAAACATCACTGACGCGACGATTAAATGGAAGCGCAATTCGCGCATTGACAAAATACCTCGTATTCAAACGAAGCGAAAAATGAACGTTTCGAAGCAAGTATGTTCTACTGAAACAACTGAAACGTGCGAAATTGAAATTTCTATTAAAGAGGTAGCAACATCATTGGTGTTTCAACTCCAAACAACTTTGAACACCGAGCCGCTTGTTGCAGCTACTCAGACCACTCAAATTTATATAGCACTTCAAATTGATTCATTTTTTAAATTATTTAAAAGCAACTATATATTTATAATTTTAATACATTCCTAAAAGTTTGACACAATATGTGCACAGTTAGCCATGATTATAATTAATAATTAATACATTGAAATTTTTTAAGCATATTTTAAAAAATTTACTGAAATTTATGTAACAGAGATAATATAAATTGACGATATAATTAGTTAAAATATAACGTAATTATAAATATAAGTATATAATTATATAAACGTTTTTTGAGTTGTATCACTTTTGAAGTAAGGGAGCGATATATAAGTCGTTATTATTCTGTTGATACTCACAAAGTAATAACGAATTAATAACGAATTAGTAACACGGAGAATAATTTAACACGGAGAAAAGATATTTATCGATCAAATTATGATTTTAACAAAATTGTCTTAATTTGCACAAATATGATTTTATCCTCATTTAACACATTGCGACGTAAAGGCGTATTTTTTACGATTACATCGCCATGACAAGTTTTTGTGGCTGAATATTTCTTCTTGTGCGCAATTTTCGAGCGTGATTTGAGAGGATCTTGATGTTCGACGATTACCACCTTGTGAGGTAAGGAGGATTTGAACGAGAGAATCTCGATTGGTGGGCGAATCGAGCGAACTCCTGCGTACCCTATGTGCAAAGAGCTCGACCTTATATCCATTGACAACTTACCTCGAGCTTTCGGATAATGGAGATAAGCACGAGAGTCGTTGGCGAAATCGGTTGCCAAGAGATAATCTTTCGAATGTTCAGTTACAAACTCTTAGACGTCGTGCACTCGCAATGGTGGTTCTTGCGCGCGAAAAGAATATTACCTTTATGACTTCGTTAAGGAAGAACGTGTTGGTTGAAAACCGTAATCGGATTGCCAATACGATAGAAGCTTGATCTATGTGCTGATTTTGAATCTTTTGTCACATTATTAAATCAATTGTCCGATTTAACAGAGAATTTTCTTTGAAATATTTTAATAGATTTGATTATTGACATATCGCTCATTTATATATGTTTATATATATAA
>NW_017259351.1:927336-933972 GCF_001594045.1 Atta colombica
TGTTTTCGTTCTTTTTTTACGAGCAACTAAAAAATGATGATTATCATTGTAGCAAATGAATGATGTAGTAAATTAAAATCAATATATCTTGACTTATCACTAAATTATTAATGAAATTCCAAATACACGCATAAATTCTATGCACATCAATTTATTCTTTATAATCATTCTAAATAAGTCATATTAGCTAATAGTAATCAATATTTGTGTTTAATTTGCCTCTGAACATACAATTCCAATTCCAATATTATATAATATATTATATCAAAACGTTAATTAATAGACATTTAATATTTATATGTTCCTGTAATTAGTTCTAGTTGCCATCTTTAATAGATCTACATAAATTACTTTAGATTTTGCTTGCCTGTAGATTTTGCTTGTCCATTCGGATTTTTAGACCAATTTTAGGACATTGGTAATTCGAATCTCGTTTCGATTATATCTCGAAAATTTCTAGGCAACGTATTTGCGGTATCTTAATATCGCCGCGTTCAATTGTTTCAGAATTTTAAGGTTAACTAAGGTTAATAAAGATAGAATTTGATTCAAGGAGATGCACGCGTACTGATACTGATATTTTTTTTATACGAATACTAATATTGCTATAGTAATAGAAATGTCGAGTCGATTAATTGGAAACTAATAATAATGATAAATATAATATAATAATAATATTTAAATATAATAATATAATAATATAATAATATAATATAAAAATAATAATAAATATAATAGTAAATTATAATAATAAATGCTTTCTTTATATATTCTTGTTAAACACGAGAGGGTGAGATGACATTACAAAAAAATTAGAAAGAAAACAATGAATAAAAAGTGTTATTAAAACAATGAATAATTAAGTGATTCATTAAAAAATTATTTTGCTTCTTCGTTCCAAAAGTAATAAAAATATGATCGCACTCAGAACGGGGTGTTCTATTAAGAACAAAGAATTCAATAAAATGCAATAAAAAATTCAATGAAAAAGAGATAAAAGAATATTGATTTATATAGCTGGAGCAAATGAATATATTAGGTGTACAACTTAGCTTCCGCCGTTTTCCTATAGATGCTTTAGCGGTAAGTGGTGGTCGAAATAAATAGATCATAGACGTCATACAATAAACTTGGGCATCTGTCAACATAACCCCAGAAACATTAGTCGATTTGTGTCTGCATCATAAAGTTATTCTCGATTGAAAATGTCAGTTTACGAGCCAAATTCTCGTCATTTGCGGGAGGTTTTAATTTTTTGCTTCAATATGAAGAAATCTGCGGCTGAGGCTCATCGAATGCTCTCAAATACTTATGATGAGGCCGCTATTAGTGAAAGAACGTGTCGTGAGTGGTTTCAACACTTCAAGAACGGTGATTTTGACGTCCAAGGTCATGCTCTGTATTTGGTGGGACCAGCTCGGCGTAGTGTATTATGAACTGTTAAAACCGACTGAAACAATCACAGGCGATCGGTATCGAACGCAATTGATGCGTTTGAGCCGAGCATTGAAAGATAAACGGCCGCAATGCAACGAGAGACACGATAAAGTGATTTTGCAGCATGACAATGCTCGACCCCATGTTGCGAAAGTGGTCAAGACATACTTGGAAACGTTGAAATGGGAAGTCCTACCCCACCCGCCGTATTCTCCAGACGTTGCTCCCTCTGACTATCACTTGTTTCGATCAATGGCACACGGCCTGGCTGACCAGCACTTCCGGTCTTATGAAGAAGTAAAAAATTGGATCGATTCGTGGATAGCCTCAAAAGATGACCAGTTTTTTCGACGCGGGATTCGTACGCTACCCGAAAGATGGGAGAAAGTAGTGGCCAGCGATGGACAATACTTTGAATCATAAATGTATAACCAGTTTTTTACAATAAAGCCTCGAATTTCGGAAAAAAAACGGCGGAAGCAAAGTTGTACACCTAATATTAATTCATATACTTATCGAGGCATGTATTTTAAATAAATAAGCACATATGGAACATTTTCTTAAAGCATTTGTTTTTATTAAAAAGGAGATTGAAAAAATTTTGTATGTAAAAGTAATATAAAAAAAATTTGTATGGCTAGACATCAATGTCTTTTTTGACTACGTTGGCATTTACAAGCCACTATTCAGGATAAATGTTTCATGGTTAATGCGAAAGATTATTCACGAATAGCATGTGCTTCAGAAGCGCTTCTGCCTCATGTTTTTATTTTAAAAGGCTAATTCCTCCATCTCTATTTACTATCTTCTGCTAAAAAGCATTCACCTCACTCCTACTTCCATACAACTCATTTTGTATATTACACTCATTTGTCGGTTCGCATCTGTGTTCCTGGTTTTCATTTTATATCCCGATAAATTTTCCCTCGTCAGAAACTGTATCTCTGATAGACCTTCTATACAACTATCGACCATGCGGTCGCTTGCAAACGTCACTGATTATTATTAATTAGCGGTCCGCTGTGGGTGGTGCATCGGTCACGTCATTAATCCAGGAAAGATGTCGAATTTTGATAAACGCTCGACACCGAAAAGCGAATGGCGGTAAATATTCGTCATCGGAACGGTTCGACGCGTTCGCACGTTTCACGAGCCAGCGAACATTTCGGTCGCATCGGCTATTTCCGACGTGTCAGAGGCGGGAGGGAAATTTTTTTGCACAGATCGATTTAATGTCTCTTCATTAGTCAGCGTTATTTTTCCCCGACAACCTTATCTAACACATACGGTTCTATTAGACACTCCATTATGTTTCGTTCGCACTTTACGTGTCATTTAACTTAATAACAGTAAATTAACACAATTGTATAAAAAATAATTGTATTATTATTTGGAACGACTATATATTTTAAGCTGTATTATTTTGACGGGATATTATTTTTATCTTTCATAAAAATAACATAACTTATTTTTATGTGAAAATGTTTTATACATATATTTATCTTCCTGCGATAAAGGAATACTTAAGCACTATTTTCCTACAACTTTTTAATTAAATTTCTTAAATATTAAATTAGTAACTTCTTTTATAAGAAATAAATAAACATCTAGATATAGTAGACTCACAAAAATATTCATTTAAAGTTAACTCTAAAAATATACATTTTCATATATATATATTTAATCTACTTAAAAATTAAACGTGAAAATGACATATTTATATATAAATTAAAATTAAATAAAAAAAATTTATTTATTGAATACATCGATAACATTTATAAGTGTAAATTACTAAGCTTATTAAAAACTGATACTAGAAATTGATGCCAATAACTGAGTTTCTGTATACGCAATAAAATTATGATATTTTATTGGTTGTCATAGCGTAAGAATCGTAACTGTAAAAAGGTTATATCCCTCGAAATAAGCAGGATGTCAAAAAGATGGCAGACATACTGGATATTATTGTTATTTGAAGAAGTTAATACCGGCGCGTATCTATATAACGGATTATATATAGTGGCCAGTCGGCCATAACTCGACTTTAATTTAAACTCCCTTGAGTGTGAATAATAGGTTTATAACAGCAGTAGTAGGAATAAATGTTATATAAAACGTGATCTCTATCTGGTCATTGACACGAAAATGCAAACAAATATATCGCACCGCGATATACTTGTCTGCATTCTCGTGTCAACGACCAGATAAATTTTATACTGATGCTCCGAAAGATAAATTTTTTTTCTTTAATTAGATATACTGCACATCACGCTAGTTAATAACGAGAATGTTATTAATATAAATAACTTGAGCTAATAAATGAAGACGTAATAATTCATGTCATTCTTACATTTTTTCTTAATGATTTCATGAAAACATTAAAAATGTGAAGAACATTAAATATATTTTATTTCATAAAGAGATGTGTTTAATATATATATGTTATAATACATTTTAATAGATTATATTTTAATATATATTATATGTATATGTGTGTTTAAAACGTATTTCTTTGAAGCTCTGTAGGATTTAAAAAGAATGGTCAATTATGAAATCGAAATTCCTTTTATTAATACCAGTATATTTACTTCTGTTTCTCTTCATTAAAAAAGAGCAGTCGTTGTCAAGTGAAATATGAAGATACAGGAAGATACTAAAATATTTGCAGGAGGATATGAATTTCAGTAGATCTTATGTCTATTCTCTTCTCGTTTTCTTCGCTGTAACAGAATTGAGACGTCTTTGCAAGCGACACGAATGTGTCTCTCCGCAATCTCGCATGTTTACTGACTGTGAGATATTCGATATACCAGTGGGACGGATGATATGGTACGTGGGTGTTGCCTCGAGTATACATTCGCTTATCCGTCATCCAAACTCTATGTAATAACTGTTTCATGACTAGAAATACTCTCAAAGATTTTTCTATCGACTTCGAGTATTTCAAATGGGATACGTTTCTAGAGAATACGTATTTTTACAGTACATAAATCGCGTTCCATGATATCCATTTCATTCAAAGATAAATAACAAATAAATAAAAATTTATTATTTATTTTAGAATTATTTAATTAACATACACACTAGAAAAATTGAAAATGCTAATAGAATATCATAAAACAAATATTAATTGCTTTATGAGTCTATTAAACTTAACTATCATTCAATATCGTTATTTATTAATAAAAAAGAAATCATACTTATTACGCAGAAAATCATTAATAATTGTAAACCAAATGAAGTACGAAAGCATATTTGATTCTCAATTAAATGATATTAAAAGATAATGAGAGAATTTGCTTTCATACATTTTAATGTTGTTAATTTACTCGTTAATAAAACAAAAATGTTAAAAAGTTAATTTCTCTTCATTCGCAGTTTCAATAATGAGATAAATCGTGAAGAGAATTCTTAACACCCGAATACATTGCGCATTTCAGTCACAAGTTCGGTTGCCACGGTAAAAGAAAGTGGATAAAGTATGCGTGTAGACAGACAGTTAGACAGTTGGGTTTAGGCAAAGGGATTCGCCCGTGGGAGTTTGTTTTATTCTACTGCCGAAAAAAAGTCGGCACGCTCCACCACTGCTCGCTTAGAAACTCTTAGAAAAGTCTAAGCTTTCTCACAGAATGGTGGAAAAACGACAACTAGCGAAAACTTTGGTAGCGCATTAGCATCTTTTATGCGTCTCTCGACGGTGCGACTCGTTCTGCATTTTTTCTTCCCTCCAAAGAAAAAGTCTTTGAATTCTTCTCTCCTGGCACCCGCCTTTCTGTGCCTGCCAATTTTCTCGAACACGTCGCAAGCATTATTTTCTCGAGCTTCTACAGCCACGCGTATAAAAGCGCTCCTCGAAGCACGCCTCGGGTATTTACAACCGGCGAGGCAAAAATTCGGTTTTTCCGACGCGCGGTTATTTTTCAAGCAAGCTCCGAGGCGACAAACCTTTTCAAAGCTGCCCAGCTAATTTAACGCTGTAAAAACGCTTACGATCATACAATGAATCCTGAGGAAGTTAAAAGCCGACGTTGCGTCAGTCAGAAATTCATGCGATCACTGTATTTACAAGTTTCCATCTGTCACTTTTTATATATGTCATTTTGATTTATATTTAATTTAATTTAAGTTAATATACATATATTTGTTCTGATGTTGCTCAGTAACTTACAAACTGCGTACCAATTTGCCGGGTAATACCAACTTCATTTTATAAATTGTATATTTTGCAAAGTGCATTCCATTGATATATTTATATGAAAAAACAAAGGACATTTTTTATTTCTGAAAAATCCATGAAGTTCCATCAAATGTTTTAGAACAAATAGTTGCCATAGCGTTTAACTTTAAGACGTGCCCGTTAAATATTTTTAGGGATCGGCTGTAATTTCTACATATTTCGCCGTGGCAAAATGAAAATAAAGAAGTAATGCAAATGGTTGCAACACGTACGTTATTTATAATAATGAAAAGAAATAGCTTTTTTTGTATATGTTCAATTGGTCGACGTATCGATCATTGCGTTAATCTTAAAAAAAATCGATTTATTAATATACGCGAAAATTGTTGTAAAATTCTGCAGATTTTTGTCTTCTTAAACGATTCTTCTTCATTTTTAACGAAGCTATTATTTAATGGAAGATTGAAACGTAAATTTATCGGGGAATTAAACTGCTTTAATCGATATCAGAATTTGCGAAACTTACGCTACTTAAAAATATCTATTGATTCATAATAAACGAATATAATATTGAAAAAAAGAAATCTATAATAAGATGAACGAAAAAAGTACATCGAAAGATTAAAAAATTCTTTATCGAACCGATTCTGCCTACGCAGAACTTTTTAATCAAATTTGCTCGATATTAACTTCTGTTCAACTTGGCTTAGGAAAAGTCATTCAATCACGGTTATTCGAATCACTTTCCGCCACGTTTCTTTTCTTCATCTTTCGACTTCTTGGCGCGTATCCATGCGGAATTCGACATTGAGAAAGCCCAAAAGTTTGATTCGTTAACATGTGTGAAAATATATAGAGTTAACTTTTAAGGAAGCTTTATTTTAAAAGTTAATCCTATTTTGTATGCTATGTAACAAAATTTATTTTTTATTAAATATTTGTTTGAATAGTAGTAGTAGAATCTGACGAAATATTCACTAAATGTAAATTTATTTAATATAATTCTTTTATTATAAATTTTA
>NW_017259351.1:934072-934510 GCF_001594045.1 Atta colombica
TTATTCAACGCTGTTCCTCGTTTCTTTTCTAAATTAATCTTTTACATTTTAGATCTTTGCTCGTTATTTTCGACAAATTGTTACGCGTGGCATTATTGAGAGTGAAAAGTAATAGAACTTGCGGGCAATAGACGTTTACAAACGTTGCAGCAAGAAAATACAATGTTGCTACACGGCGGATTCATCTTCTCGTAAAGAAGGGCTATGTTTAAAAATACCATCGTAATTACCTAGATGTTTTGTCTCGGTATCCCGAGAGTTTAAAAACAGACCCGTAAATTTATCTACTAATCCTGCAATATTCTAGTGCCAGGAATCCGTTCGTAAAATTGCACGAGTAAATTTAAAAGTAAATAAGTCGCACAAAATATAAATTATGTGATTAAAAATAATTGTTACATATGTGAACAATTAGTAATATTTTAAGAGGGATATATA
>NW_017259351.1:934610-937596 GCF_001594045.1 Atta colombica
AGCAAGCAATAATTTCCTATTGAAAAAAATCTTGATAGCGTAGAAAATTCTGCAGTGAATTTCTATGTGTTTAGTTTTAACGATAATAATAAATCGCAATTAATTTTACATTTAAGAATTAACTTCGTTGCTATTAACCTAGGGATAGGCACCTGAGATATTTTTATATAATAACTCAATAACAAAAAAATGTCATTTGTTATAAAATATTGTTTTGTATAGATTGTTTAACATATATTTTTTTAAATAACTTTTTAAAATAATTCTTTACAAGTCTTTAAATGTGCAATTCCATAAAAAAAACTCGCAATAAAAAACGTTATGTTAATTAAAATTTTTATTTTTTAGAAACACTAATATAATAAGCTATTTTATTTAATATTTATATGTTTTTTACTTTTTTTAAAATTACGGTTAAATCTGTATCTATAATTTTTTTAAGTACTAATACGTCGAAAAATTATTAATAATACATAATGTATTATTACATATGTATTATTAATATAAATGATTTTAATTGAAGTACAAGAACACCCTAGATGATCGTTCACACACAAAAAAACTCGTATGAACTACTTCCGGATTAATACGAATTTGGCAAAAATACGTTTCGTTGTATCAGTTGTGCATGGAAAACAAAGAAATCAGAAATATATTTTAGTTTTCTTTTCTTCTTCAATCTTCTTCTTCATACCTTTTTCATGACTATATCATTTTTTAGTATGTTACGTAACAGCATCGCTCACTTTTCGATTCCACGTCCAGAAAAGTCTTGTAGTCGTAGAAAGGATGGAAATCAAGCAGAATATTATGCTGTCGCCAGCTTCGGATTGATCTTTTTCTTAGAAAAGAATTTCCATAAGGAATATATTGCCGTTTTCGCTTGTATTCGGCTTGAATTCCCAAATACAATGTTCGTAAGCATGTGCATGTGTTTTCATAGTGAGCGAACCGCGAGTTGACTTTGCTCGACATTGTCTTTTTCTATTTCTATCTTTTTTCTTTTTGTATTTTATAGATTTTAGTAAATTCACACAATTGCATGTACACGTGATTTGTTAGTTAAGGATAAAATTATCTAATTAATCCTGTCCTTGGAGAAAAAGTATAATCATAAATTTCAGTGTTGAGTCATAATTTACATATTCACTCCTATTTTTTAAAAATTATTTTAATATGTAATATCTTAGAGTTTATAAGCTATTATGTTCAATTTATAAGACAAAATGGAATTAGATTATTGTTTGTAGCTAAAAAAAAAGAGTTTTATGATTATGGAGCTCAAGAGCTCATATTTGTTCATTTAATAAGTTCATATATATGGTAAGTATATTAACAGATTGTTCTTATATGCACACATTCAAACAACAAGATGATAGAGAAATTTAGAAATCGTTTTTGCGAATATTCTTGGAGGAATATATCGTTAACTCGAATGGAACGTGCTTTGAATTTTCAAGTTTGCCGCAGTATGGATCTCTAGCTATGAACGCATACGTGATTTTTGTGAAAAGAAGGAACGGAGCTTCCCTTACTTATGTTGCGCGCTTCGCATCCATCTGGCGTTCAATCTTTTTCGTGGCGATTTGCGTCCTATGTCTGATGATAATAAATTGTAACGATGAAAAAATTATGATCGATAGTAAAATAAAAAGGCCAGAAATAAAACCGACATAATTAGATCGATGAAGTTCCACGAAGCCACGAGAAAAAAATTGCTCTCGAGGAGAAAGTTTTACGTGGCTCCTTACCGAGCGGTAGGGAAACAAGAAAGATTAAAGCGGCAGGGCCGTCCCCCGAGCGTGCTAAGCGGTACTTTAGAACGTGGATAACTTACGTTTGCATCACTCAGCTCGCCATAGTTGCCAAGAGAGATGAAGATCGTTATTAATGCACGCGTTCAGTTCCCAAGAAGTCCCACGAAACTATCGGGTTGTGGACGAGCGTGGCGGCTAACAAAGCAAATCTTGTATAAACTCCAATCTCATTAGCATAACGCACTGCTAACTGGTTACCTTACTGGTTACCTACATGCGCACGCCCGCTGTTGAATCCGGTATTGTTAATGAGGGTTTGTACCGATACTTGTCAGCGCGAATTGCTGCGTTATTGCTAGTGAAATTTAGTGGCAACAACGATACAAAGTTCGTTGCGCTCAATATATCATTGACATATTTTCATTCATTAATACTAAAGTCAGATATATTAACAATCATAAAACGTAATTATTTTGTTCTTATTGTATTATCCAATTTATAATAATTCACATATTTTACATTGTTTGTATTGTCTACATAAAAAAGATTTATGTAAATTTAATGTAAATATGTAAAAATTTTATGTAAACGAACTTTTGAATGTATATGGCATAATCCTATAATACGTATATATTTTTTTACTTTAAAAATGGTTCAGTTTAAAAAACGTGATTTTAAAGTTATTTCTATAAATAAGTTAAGTAAACATTATAAAAAATGAATCAAGTTATCTTCATGAAAAATCGTCAAAATCGTCACAACTCGAAAAAGATAATTTTTTAAAAAAATCAATAAAATTATCACAACTCAAAAAGAATTTTTTTTAAATTGTGAAGTAAAAATAACAAAATATGACATCAATTTAATATTATTATATGTTCAATATATTTTTCCGATATTATTTAATTATTATAGTCAATAATTTTCTGTTAAATTAATAATATAGTTTCAACCTTCTAGGAAATTTAATCTTTTGAGTTGTATTACTTTTAAAGTAAAAGAGCGATATATCAATTGAAATTGAATTAATAATACATTTAGAATTTAATACAGCAAACTTATAAATTATATTAATAAATGCAGAAAATTTAACAAGATTACTGCTCTGGCATCAATCCATTAATTTTTCTACTACAAGATTAAACGAATCGAAAATTGATTCGTTATTTTTAAATTAAATAAATTAAATCTCTTAGAGAAGAATATAAGAATATATATATATATATATA
>NW_017259351.1:937773-938034 GCF_001594045.1 Atta colombica
AACGCTTCAAGAACGGTGATTTTGACGTCCAAGGTCATGCTCTGTATTTGATGGGACCAGCTCGGCGTAGTGTATTATGAACTGTTAAAACCGACTGAAACAATCACAGGCGATCGGTATCGAACGCAATTTGAGCCGAGAATTGAAAGACAAACGGCCGCAATGCAACGAGAGACACGATAAGTGATTTTGCAGCATGACAATGCTCGATCCCATGTTGCGAAAGTGGTCAAGACATACTTGGAAACGTTGAAATGGGAA
>NW_017259351.1:938310-968499 GCF_001594045.1 Atta colombica
ATATATATATATATATATATAAAGAATATGTATAGAAAGAATTAGATTTGAAGATAATCTTTCAAGATGGAACATTATGTGTCGTGATAATAACGAGATTTCCGTAATGTAACGAAATGCATGTTGGTAAACATATAAAATGTTGGAGGTATATAAATTCTTTGAGCTCAGCGTGATAATGTCTTATATTTTATTCTTCATAGTACACTCGTATTACACTCTTCATATTACACTCTATCGATTAGGTTCGCGCCGTTGTTGAAAAGATGGAAAACGACGTTTTACTCTTTTGTTTTCGTGGGTACAAAATTTTACGGCACCAAAGCACCGGTCTCACCCGTGCCATTACCGGATCCCTGAGAACAATTGTTAGAACAAACACATAGAGTCTGTCGCATTTTAATCTACGTACGTGTCTACGTCTCCATTTTCTGCCATTAATGGACGGTCCGAGAGACCAGTTAGATCTATCCGAAAATTACGGAAATCAGTAACAAGATGCAAACAAACGTGAAATTATAATTTCAATCATAACGTGACCTCAATCGAAATAACTGATTCTAAATATATCATCAATTTTTTATTAGAAATAAAAATACAGTAAGTGCAAAAGATTTGTCATATTCGAATATAAATATAAACTGCAACAAAAATGAATAACAATATATCTAGAGTTTAATTTAAAAACAAAGACATACAGAAAAAAGCATTTTGCTGAAGTATCTAAAAATTTAATTAAGTACAGATTTAAAGATAATTTTGATTGGTATTAAAATAATTATTGCATGTAAAGGATACTTAAACTGGTGGTCAGAAATATTAAAACTTTTTACAGCATTATCATCAACATTTAAGCATAATATATATAATTATCTTAATAATACAATAAAATTATTTTTAAATTAATATCTAGCTAAATTTTTTTATGTTCCAACAAAAACTATTTCCGTGCATGTTTAAACATTTAATATAAAAGATACTGTAAAAGATTTAATGCAGACGTCTTTTACTTCGATTTATTAAATTCTCTGAGAGAATATAAAAACATCAAAATGATTTGTTATTTTTAAATTAAGTATGAAAATATAGAATATCAATAAACAAAAAGGTTATTCTAGTATAGTGAAACATTTATTTATTGCTCCATTAGTCAGGTATTATCCAAGTTCGGTTATTAAGTAGATAGAGTCAGCGTATGGTGAGTCGGCCATTGGTCGCCGTTTGTATGTACCTTGCAATGGAATGCATAATGCCGTTGAAATCTCGCGAATTGTTTGCTTGCGATTAATGCAATGCCAATAATTGCTCTACAAACATCGTTGCATGATGCACATACTCTCACTGCGCATCAATGAGATTTATGTGTACGGACATCGTTAAGAGTAATCGCGAAATCATTTATTTGAATACATTACTTTAATGCATAATAAGTACGCTATTACTATGTAGATACGAGGCATTTTTTTCTCATGGACTTTCACAGCTTCAATTCGAATAACGCTTCATGCAGCATGGAAAACAGATTACAAACATATTTCGTCAAAATTTTAAGCGGTTTTGCACGATAATCGCGATGTAGTAATTTTGAAAATCGCGATAAGATTACGTGTCGTAGTTTGAGTTTCGTTAACACTATATATACGAACGGAAATATTCTTTAGCAAGTGGTATTTCTCGAAGTGGAACGGGACTTCTTCTCCTCGGTAACCATAAATTCCGTTTGCCGGACCTTTCTTATTGGTTCTCGCGTTTAAACCACACGAACGATATACTGTTCGACGAAGGCACAGATCGGAAATGGAAAAACAAATGTTTGCGTCCGTTCGTATCCTAAGAAACGACACGTAAAACCGCGTAACACGTTAAACTTTTTGGAACGAAAAAATGGACTCCACGTGGATTCACAGACACGTACGATGCCTTGGGAGTTGCGCCGCACCTCCATATAATGGCGGCAATGTTTCTGTCAGTCGCATCCGGAAACTCGAGATTTTAGAAGAGTAAAATGGCGAGCAAGCTTAGTGGGATGTAGTGGTCTCTGAAGTTTGAAAGTTTGACAGTAAACGAAGATAAACCGTTTCGAAAAAATTGTCGTTGAAAATGACGCTCTCTCCATAATTACAAAAATAATTTTTTTTTTATATCATCGATCAACTGAATACCTATATATCTTAATATTTTAACTTCTTAAGAGATTAAATTAATAATTATAGAGGAAAGTCCCCTATTATGAGATAAGCACCTAATATGAGATAGCGACATTTCTGCTAAACTAATAAATGCAATCTATTGGTTCCATCATGAATTTATTATTTTTGGATTGAAAGCTATTTAGTGAAAAATTCATTATTAGATCATATCTGTAGTCGTAGCAAAAAAAGATTTTAGAATTTGAATGTCTTCAAGTTTCATTGAGATGAGCTTTTAAACCTTGCTTATTATTTAATAAATAAATATTTGGCAATAAATTCTTCATGTGGTGATAGAGATAAGATCGTAATAGAAAAATACGTAATATATTGAATTGCTTAATTACAGAAGTTAGATTTGATAATCACAAAACCATAAGGCGTGGAAATATGAGATACTCAGGATATTTCTAATATGAAATAACCTGCGCTCCTATGTCATAGTGAAAATCGTTGCTGAAGTATAAAATTATTATACAATAATAAAAAGAATAATTGGAATAAATATCGAGTGCTTGTTTTTGCGATGCTTGATTCTAACTATCTAAAGACGAATCAGCTAGGTACAATGCATCGCACATTCATTTTGTATGCGCACTGGCTGTCTTTAATTGTATTTTAAAAACATTAAATAAAGTTTTTTAATTGCAATATTGATGTACTTTGCGTTTTATTATCAATTTCTTGAAATATCTTATATTAGGAGTACAATTTTTTGACTTGCGATTTGCTCACTTTTTACATTTCTTTCTAATTTATGAAAAAAATAAAATTTGAATTAAATTTTACATAACATTATCTTAAAGCTTATTAAATTCCCTTCAAAATAACCTATTACTTTTTAAAATTCTGCCCATAAATTTCTAGCATTTATCCAAAATGAACTCGGTATCTCATTATAGGGGCCTTTCCTCTAATATCAATTCGTGAAAAATTTATTCGTATTAAAAAAATTTTATATTTTTAACTGTAGCCAAAAGTGAAAATATTTTTTTCTTGTATTAGATAGAAAATGTCAACGTAAATTCGCGAAATTAGCATACCATATTTTGAATTTTGAATTTTTAGTACAAAAAATCTGAACTTTTTTTTTATTTTGATAAAGAACTATAGTGAAATTATGAAAAATGTCATTATTTTATTTTTATTAATAGAATGCCATGCTAACTTCACGGATCCCATTTTTATCCGTGAAGTTAACATGACATTCCATTAATATGAAAGAAATAATGAGAGTTTCAGTAGCATTTTTCATAGTTCCACAGTTTTTTATAAATTTTCACATTTTTTTACTAAAAAAATCGAAATTGATAGAGCCAGAACTTTGTTTAAACATAATTGTAGAGCATAGAATTCTGCTACTCTGCTAGAACTAACAAGAAACGTCGCTGAAATAGTGATAAATTAATGGCAAAACACTTTTTTCCAAATCTTTTTCCAAATGATGTCTTTCTACATTTTAAGTCTATTAAATTGTTAACTGTTGCACTGTTAAATCTATGCACGGAGAGAATTTTTTTTTACAGTTTACTCTGAAAATATGATAGTCATGGGACATTGTATTTCGAAAAATTTTAATGTAAATCTTTCTCATTAATAAAACTACAATAAAGTATAAAATAAGTTTGATTAATTTTATTAATTTTGCTGAAATGCATGGTAAAAATCTTTAAAATATTGTATTGTACCACAAGTACTATTATTTTCAGGGAAAATTTTAAAAGAAAATTCTCTCCGTGTAGTTTCAAATTTAATCTAATGTAAGTCGCCTCTGCTTCTACTAAATATATCGGTATTTTTTACTAAAACGATAATTAAATTTAACAATATATATATATCGTGTCAATTTGTCATTATACAATCAAATATAATCATTGTTTTAGTATAAAATAACGATATAATTAAGGAGCAGTAGCAACCCACATTAAGTTAAATTTGACACTATAGATTTAACAGTGTGGAATTTTCAAATCACGTACATATGTTGGTACAATTCGATGCTATAACGATTATTACATTTTAACTATATATACTTTAATTATATTTATTTTTCAAATAAATATAATTTATTAGGATATAAATTTTGAGGACATAAATTTATAAATTAATTTAAAGATAAAATTTAGTTAATTATATAAACATTTATAACTGTTTGTATTCTTTCACTAATCTTCTGAAAATTTCTCGACAATATATAGCAATTTTAAATAGCTTTAATACAATTTTGATTAAAAGCAGCTTTTTAATTAATAATTTATTTGCAAATGATAATATAAAAGGTTAATACTGATATTAATATATGTAATTAATAATTTAATTAAAATATTAATTTAATATTACATATTAATACATCCTTTACATAATATAATAATATACAATATCAACTCGCACATAAAAATTAATTGCGTAAAAAATTTTTTTCATTTCAACGGATTTATTCTTGATAGCACATCGCAAAAAACAAAGCAAATAACATCGCGAACATGGCATTAACGCTTCTCTATGCAACCACAATATCATGTTTCCTCTATGATCGTACACCTCTTATTGTTTTTCAAAGATTCACGTTTGAATTCTTTTTGCACTTTGTAATCGCATATCTTCGTATATGCACATAATCGGGGGTTTCGTAAACTCATGTATGTGTAATCAGAGTCATCGTTTTTCTTTCATTGGTGATAATAGAAGAGCAAAGTACCAAAGGAAAATTCAAAAACGCGGAGCGACACGGATCTTTATTTTGCTTTGTTTTAATTGACACGATCTTCATTCACGTGTATCGATCAGATACTCCGCTTCACGCCGCGGTCTCATTTTGTTGATTTATACTGTGGAATACATCGTACGGCTACGAAGGTGAATCGAATAATTCCGCACACATAAAACCATTCCGCGACAGCATTCTCGCACCCATGCAATAATATGCTTCGTCTGTATTTATATCCTCTCATCAATCTCCGTCTCGACACAGAAATCCCGTAGCACACCAACTGAAATATGGTCGGAACGCGGCTACTACTTTATTTTCATCCAAGTATAATATTTTCGCGTATGTGTTACTTGGGACATGTTGATCATGCGGGAAATGAAAGTTAATTAATGACGCTAATGCCGCGTACCATCGCTATGCAATTATATTATTTATAATATCCTATGAAAAGTATGGCTTCAATCCCCTTGATAAAACGTGAAATTCACTTCTACATTAGCTGCCATATTCGCCACGAATATGAAGATAACTGTCAAGGCGTAATTTAATGCCTGAAGACTCTGAAGAGAGTGTAATATAATTTAATATTATTTTATTCCCGGATTAATAGAAGAGAGCCGATTTCCCTTAGCAAAAGTACGATTATACGTTGTCTGTTTTTGCATCGGCTTTACATTATTAATAATACTACTACTTTTCTGCACAAAATATAGATGCGCAGAACGAATTGGTGAAAATGAAGATAACTGCGAGGAGAAGCAGGAACGATGAGGAAACTTCAAATAGTACGATTTTACCTTGGACTGATAATTCCGACCCCATTTAGGTCGAGAAAGATGCTAAGTACGATTGATTACTGAAGTATGGGTAGGATTCGATATAGAAAACTCCCCTCGGGCAAAGATTGCCGAGGAACTTTCAACTGATTTCTCGAGGAAGAAGCAGTGAGCAACTTCCGTTTCTTTCGCGATGGAAATATATTTTAATATCTGTCGGAGAGTTATTTAAATTAATTGACATTTTTAAGGAAATGGAATAGTAAAGGAAAAAAAGAAATAGATGAAAGGAGAAGAGATTAGATGAGATCCTCTTGATGATATTTTATTAATGTGAAATGTGTTTATCTCATAAAATTTTCTCACTACTTTATTATTAAGAATATTACTTTTATTACTTTATAGGAGAGACCGAGTTATCACAGTTTTTTTTAAATAATTAAAAAAAACATAAGTTCAAGATTTTTAAATGTTATGTGTTATATGTTATAATATACCTACATTTCTTAAGTAATAAAAAATTGTCTTTTACAAACTTAATATTCATCGGATATTATTCATAAGTATGCAAATACGAAAAACTATTTGTGTGCGTTATTGTTGTCGCAATATCTACATATGTATAGTAACACTTGCGTGACCCGATCTGAAAATCATACTCAAATTCAGTCAGTTGTCAGAGATCGTCGGGGTGGTATTAGCCGGTGTTAGATTTCAGTCTCGTCTAATTCGTGACTGATGGCTTACGAGTTTGCGCGTCGGGAACTTTATGGTGACATAGCTTCAGAATGTTCAATGAACTTGCGTATTGTGCAAAAATGATCCAAATACACTATGCATTTTATGAAAAATTTGATATGTGTTTCTTGATTAATTTGGATGTTGAGACTAATATTTATAGTCAATCATTTGAAAAATAATCACAGTTTTATAAATCTCCGATTATTCGTTAATTTATATTTATAAGAATTTATCGTCTTCAAATATTCTTTAATTCGTGAAACGTTAATTTATAAACTGCTTGTGATTTCAATAATCTCAGATTGATAAATAGTATATTTTAATCATTATATTTATTTGGATGATAAATTATAGATATTTGGAGCGTTTTACAAGTATTTAATCACATGTTATTGTTTTCTTTTTCTAACATCTTCAATTACATAATGGTTGTAATCATCCATAATAAATTATTAAATAATTATATTTTAAATAAATATTTTTAAAATAATTACTACATCTCTCTCTCTCTCTCTCTCTCTCCCTCTCCCTCTCTCTCTCTCTCTCTCTCCCTCTGAGATTAAACGAAATAGATAAGCTCTCAAATAGATAATCTTTCATTAATTATGATCAAAGCTATTTGAAGAATTTGTGATTATTTAAGCTAATAATTAAAGATAGACTATCATAAATAATAACAGATTTTTCGAATACATATTCGTAAAACAGAAATCTGTGAAATATTGATTCAAATATAAACCTGTAATTAATTACACTCTCAATCAAAGATTGAAAATTATTTACGGCTATAAATTCGGTCTAAATATTATGCATCTGATATATTTGGACATTTATGAATAGACTTCTAGTCTAAATAAATTATGTAGGACTTTGTAAATGAAATTCACTAATGAAATTCGTACTGTTATTTATAATGTATAATGACATTGTTTAGATATTGAAAATGGAAATAGAAGTATAACAATGACGCTGAATAATTAAAATTGACATTCGCATGTGCCACATTGCAAATCAAAATTAACAGTTAATTAAAAGCTTTATTTATACTTAATGATATTTATTGTTGATTTGAACAATACATATGAACAAAGAAAAATTCTAAAGTAATTACTGTTAATATATTCTTTAAATAACTACGATCTCACAAAAAATTGTTTATAATTTAATCCAAAATTTTTTACAAAAAATTGAAATAATCACTGTTAAATTTATTATCATCATTACCAGACGATGGCTAAAGTTCCGTTCCGTAATAGGACGATAAACCTGTAAAAAGAATGAAATATTCAGAACTTTACTTTCACGATTTGTGAACAGTTAAACGTCGTAACGTTCGAATTCCGTCGCACTCTCACGAAATTCTCCGGAAGTCCAATCGAAAAGTTTCGTCGCCAAGTAAGAAATCAATTAGAGGAAACATGGCGTCGAGCGATCGTACAATGAACGTCTGGCCGTCGTTAATTCTCGTCATTTCTCTCTTTTCCATTATAAAACTTCTTCGTTTGTATCGTCAAAATGAAAATGTCTTTAAACGATTACTGCGAGTGATTGCTTGACGTCTTCGCATTTCGATTCTCGTTTCTCTTGTTTCACGTACGTTCACGTGCAGACTCAATAAAGATTTCATCAGGTTTATAATATATCTTTCTGCGAGACAATATTTTTATTAGAAGGAAGAAAACGGAATATAGATGGTCTCATTTTAAACAATTTTAACCACTGCTCTTGGAATTGTCAATATTTGCTAAGATCGTCGAGATATGCTTTTGATTTCAATTTCGAGAAATTCTTTTGATATATTTTACATTTTTGATATATTGTACTGTTAAATTATCAAAAAAGAGAGACAGAGAGATGCTTGAGACTGTTTAAAAATCGAAAGACACAATCGAAACTATTGTATAATAACCAATATTTCAATACGTACATAAATTGCAATTATCAAGCTTAGTAATTCTACGTTTCAAAAACATTACTTTTTAGATTTTCAAAAAATTGCCGTTTGTAAAGTTATTCGAAGCTACATTTTATTTGAAACATTATTATTTTATTAATAATTAATTTGCCATGAAAGAGAGAGAGAGAGAGAGAGAGAGAGAGAGAGAGAGAGAGGGAGAGAGAGAGAATCACATTAAGTCAATTTTATCTTTGCACCGATAAATATTAAAAAGATTGCGTCACACTTGAAATCTGGATTCCAATACAAAGAAATCATATCTGAAAATTTTACAGTAATTACATCAATATTACATTAGTCAGTTTAATGTACAAAGAAATATCAGATATATCTCTAATAATTTAAGTAGATTCCATAAACAGAATCTATAATAGATGTATTTGAATAAAATTGTAATACATTCATGCGGAATTAAGATGAAGATAAATCCTATGATTTTCCGTCATTAAGTTTAATTAAATAAAATCTCGAATATTACCTGATTTTTTCATTTTGTAAATGGGATATATATATATATATATATATATATATATAGTTAATATATTTTATATTAATTGCTTTCCGATTTATTAATATTTAAGAACTATATAGATTAGTAACAATTTTCTTGTATAGAAACAAAGTATTGAAAAAAAGTATAGAAACCAAACAAATATTAAATGGAATAACTTACTGTGATAGAGAGATTATTTCTTTTTAAAAAAATTTTAAGATTTTAATTAATAATAACACACTCTTATTGTACGTTTTTGATGAAATTGCATATTTAAAGATTCGTCAAAAATAGTTATTGAAAAAGAAAGAAGAAAAAGAAAGAATTAAACAATATCCTTATAAAAACATTATACAATGAATAACATTTTTTCTCACTGCTGGGATATAAAAAATATCCTCAGATGATTATTTCTGTGTTAATTGAATAAAATAATAAACGTTAGTTGCAATGACATCAACAAACTTGAAAAAGCAATTATAATAATAACTAAAGCGTTATAATAATAACTAAAACATTGAAATTGATTTGAGATGTGAGGATAAAGAGAGAAAGAAAAAAAAGAATAAAAATTTAATTTCTATTTGAAAAAAAATTTTAATTCGTATTTTCTTCGTATGTGTTGAATATTTCTCATCGAATATTTTCTATGGCAACAAGCGCGTCAATTTTTTATACATACGCCAACGGACTATTGCAAGCATTATCTTTCTAAGTGCGATCATGGCAGAGCACTAAGTAAGTACTCAAATAATTAATGCACGTTAATTAAATGTTCCGCAGACATGCCGAAACGACAATCGACAACAGCCGTTACTCCCAATGGATTTCGCACGATTGCTTACTTATTGAGTATACAAGATATAGATCTGTTTCATTAGCTATGCTTGGATTCGAATGTCATGTTGCAAATCGCTTTTTCAAATCAATTTCAACATGATCCTCTCTCTCCAGCATGAAATAATGTGTGAACAAACCGACTTTGACAAAGAATCAAAAAGCTATAACGTACATAAAACGAAAGCGAAGATACTAACGAGCAAGAAATAACAGAGCTTCATATTATAATTTTTTATACAATAGTGTAATTAGTTGATTATAAATTGATTTATTCTTTAGAGTTTTTCGATAATAAACAGGCCTTATATATAACACTATGTGTTACATATTTCAATTTATATTTTTGAGTGTAAAGTTATAATATTAATGGTATGGATTGGATTATTTTTAGTTGGTATGTATATTTTAGTTGACATATTATTTTTAATTTGTTACATAATAAGATCTTGTTCCAAAAATTGCAATAAATGATTAAACCAGATAATGATAAATTAATTATGTAAGGATAATTGGTGATTGATTATAATGTGCATTTATAAGATTTATTTAATTAAATGAAATTTATTTAATTATTTATTGAATTCATTATGATATTTATTTATGAGCTTCATTTGTGCGAGTATCGTATTGCATTACTTGTCAAATATACAGGAAAAAACAAGTGATGACAAATCCTTTTAAATTAAATGACACTAATCTGCAACACAACCTATCCATTCCAAGGCAATGAATTTGTGCAATATTACAATTATTTCTAAAACATTTTCTTACTCTAAAAATTAAGAAAGAAACCAATAATAGTTATATAGGATTCAAGCTTTAAAATATAAACTAACATCAAGACTAATGAGAGTAATGAGAGTCAAAGGCGTAAGATCATTGAAATAATAAAATTTCCAAATATTCTATCAATAAAATGTCTTCTTTATTTTGAACATTTCCACTGACTTTGGAATCCTCTTTAACAAAGTACAAAAATGTAACGAAAAGCTCATATATCCGAAAAGGTTGCGTCACAGAATTAAAATCAAAAGAACAAACATGAAGATTGCCAAAGTATGTTCTTTTGATTTTAATTCCGTAAATAATTATGTATTTAAGCTTCTTGACACGCTCTCTGTCCACAAAGATTTTATCATCATTTCATCTTTGGCAAGTTGTGAGGCAATCTTTCCGGATATGTGAACTTTTCATTACATTTGTACTTCGCTGAAGAAGATTCAGTGAATGGAAACTAAAGTTCAAAATAAAGAAGACGTCATTTTATCGAGAATATTCGGAAATTTCATTTTTGTAAGATCTTACGCTTTATCATCTGTGTTTGATTCTCATTAGCTTTGATATGTTAATTACATTATATTTATATTTTATATTTTATATTTATATTTTATTCTAAAAACTTACAAATTTTTGAGATCTTTAGCTAAATAATTATAAAAATAAGAATAATGTGTATTCAAATATTAAATAGCGCTTAAGAATGAATATAAAATATATTACTATTGTATTTTTAGTATCATTAAAAATCTTTAATCTTTATCATTTGTAATCAACAGAAAAAGACTATTACATATGTCGGATAGTGTTTTTTTCACAAATTCATTACCTAAAAATTAAAATAATTTAAGACTCACCGTACCGATGCGCAGCAGCGGAGGTTATAATATTCATCTGCAAAACATAAATGTATTCAAATATTAAAATGCAGGATCATAAAAAAATCCAAAAAAATAAATACTATAAAACTACTACACATAAAAAAATAAAGTATTAAACTTTTAAAGTATTAAACTTTTTATTTGCTTTTCTTCAATAAATAAAACAGTCAAAAATAAAAGATATATTGTTTTCGGAAAATGATTCTTTCAGAAATTAATTTCTATAAAATTAGATCAATCTTCTCCTATTGTAGAAATAATTTCAAACCAGATAATATTTTTAAATATTTTACATCAAAATATATTATAATCTTTTTAATTTCCAATAAAATTAAATGTATTATTCATACTCTATCAAATATTTTGAATATCTAACAATAAAATTTAAAAAATATCTTCTATAGGATATTACACAAATTAATATAAAATAAGGCATCACATAAACAAAAAATCAATTTAGATAAAGAAATGTAAAAACTACAAATAGTACATATGTATATATACGTATATATACGATAGAGTACAAAATAAAAAGATAATTCGTAACAAATTGTAACACAAAGCCTAACACCGATACAATTTCATTAAGTTCAATTTGCTTAAATACGCGATAAAGAACTTTACGTCGAACATCGAGAATTATTCCTTTGAAAATAAATATAAAGGGATACAAATGAAAATCACAGACAATAAGAACAGGAAGTAACAGATTTCAACCTATTAAAAAGGCTGATGTTGAAATCTATTATTTCCTGTTCCTATTGCTCGTGTTTTTTGATTTCCAGTACAAATCATCTAACATAACAATGATGTTAAGTTACTATTAGTTAGTATTTAGTGGGTTGGATTTCAACGATCATTATTATTGCACTGTGGCCTATGGTACTCAAATTTGACCTCAGCGAAATTATACCAGTGATATAACCTTTAATTACAAGAGACTTACCCACGGTTACTCCGCCGTTGCTTGATGCCATCCCAGGCCTCCTCCTCCTCCGCTTTCGATTCACGAAGTACGGCCAATCACTCACATACCACTATCACATTACACTTTACACGGCACTCCCGTTTATCATTTGTGACTAATCGCGACGAACACATCATCAAATTAACAAAGGAACATGTGGAAATCTCGCTCATGCCAACCACCCGACAGTCCCGACACTCCTGTGATGGTTTAACGACGCGAAGCCGCGAACTATGATCAAATCTGAGATGGCGGAGATGGAAATGAAAATTCGTAGTTGGCGTTGCCAACTTCACGCGACAAGTACGACTGCCGTCGCGGGGATGCTATACCTGTTGCTCCGCCTGCTTTTCGTCCACTCTCTGCACTTCGAATAGGCATCGAGGAAATTCATGTTCGCGACGACGATTATCTCGTATTTTGCGGTATAAAGCTCGATCTACATAAACTATTCAAACATGCTATTTTAATTACAATAAGTCACACTTTAAGTATTGTATAGAATAATCGCGATTAAAGCTTCGTCACACGAACTGTGTTTAGAAAGATAATGCGACGCAAGCGGTACGCCGCTGCCGGCTCGCTTGAGTGTCGACGCAGGAATGCCTGGTAATGCTGTGACGTATCGTACGTAAGACGCAGTGGGCCGTTCCGCAGTGCGAAGTAAACATGTTTTTTCTTAGTATCGTGAACTTGTTAGCATCACTTAACGTTTAATTTCGTAGAATAAGACTGTTTCGAAAATTTAATGGATTTTTATTTAAATCTTAATGCGAATACTATAATTGGATATATTCTGATACTTTAATTCTGTGCGAGCTGTTTAATTTTTTTTTAATTAAAACTTTGTAAAGGACTTAAATTATATCATTTAAAAAGAAAGAAAATGACTAGTTTTAATAATTAAAGGAAAAATAACACTTTAATAGAAAAATATATTAATTATTAACACATATTTTCATTAAAATATTACCTATTTTTTCTTTTAAATATTGAATCTAGTAATTTTCTCTCTTTTTAAATGATAATAGAAATCAACTCTTTACAAATTTTCAATAAAAAAAAATTAAACAATTCGTAGGCACGGAGTTAAAGCATACTATCAGAATACATCAAATTTCAACATTCGCATTAAGATTTAAATAATAATCCATTAAACTTTCAAACCGTTTTCATTCTATGGAATTAAACGTTAAGTGATGCTAGCAAGTTCATGAAGAAAGAAATATATTTCAAGAATGTTCGATAACAGTCTATTAGTACTCTAAAATTATTTAATCTGAAAAATACGGATTCAAAACGCGATCAACGGATGATTTTGAAAGATAACGACGCAAACGATACGCCATTACCGGCTCGCCCGAGCGTTGCCGTGCGAATGGTAGTGACTGGTACGGTGACCTTACGCAGGACGCCGCACACTCTTACGCCGCGCGATATAGTCCGTAAAGAAATTCGAAAGCCGCATCCGTTGACTTAAAAATTGTAAAACATATTGTCTTGAAAATTGTAAAACAAAATATATCGAATATTTTATTTCTTGCATTTTTCAGATTAGATAGTTTTAGAGTACTAATAGATTGTTATCGAACATTCTCGAAAATGTTTCTTTCTTTGTAAACTTGTTAGCATCACTTAACGTTTAATGCCATAGAATGAAAATGGTTTGAAAGTTTAATGGATTATTATTTAAATCTTAATGTGAATGTTGAAATTTGATGTATTCTAATAGTATGCTTTAACTCCGTGCCTATAAATTGTTTAATTTTTTTTTTATTGAAAACTTCGTACAGAGTTGATTTCTATTATATCATTTAAAAAGAAAGAAAATTACTAGATTCAATATTTAGAAGAAAAAATAGGTAATATTTTAATGGAAATGTATGTTAATAATTAGTATACTTTTCCATTAAAGTGTTATTTTTCCTTTAATTATTAAAACTAGTTATTTTCTTTCTTTTTAAATGATATAATTTAAGTCAACCCTTTACAAAGTTTTCAATTAAAAAAGTTTTCAATTAAAAAAAAATTAAACATCTCGTACAGAGTTAAAGTACAATATCGGAATACATCCAATTATAATATTCGCACTAAGACTACTTTAAGTAAAAATCCATTAAATTTTTGAAATCTATTCTACGAAATTATTCTACGAAATTATTTTACGTTATTCTACGAAATTAAATGTTAAGTGATGCTAACAAGTTCACGATACTAAGAAAAAACATGTTTACTTCGCACTGCGGAACGGCCCACTGCGTCTTACGTACGATACGTCACAGCATTACCAGGCATTCCTGCGCCGACACTCAAGCGAGCCGGCAGCGGCGTACCGCTTGCGTCGCATTATCTTTCGAAACGCGAATACAGTACGTATGATGAAGCTTTAATCGCGATTATTCTGTACAATACACTAAAGTGTGACCTATTGTAATTAAAATAGCATGTTTGAGTAGTTTATATAGATCGAGCTTTATGCCGTAATACGAGATAATCGTCGCGAATGTGAATTTCCTCGATGCCTATTCGAAGTGCAGAGAGTGGACGAAAGTACAGGCGGAGCAACAGGTATAGCATCCCCGCGACGCGACGGTAGTCGTGCTTGTCGCGTGAAGTTGGCAATGCGTTCTATGAATTTTCATTTCCTTCTCCGCCATCTTAGATTTGATCATAGTTCGCGATTTCGCGTCGTTAAACTCTCACGGGAATGTCGGGACTGTCGGGTGGTTAGCATGAGCGAGATTTCCACGTCGTTCCTTTGTTGTGATTTGATGATGTGCTTGTCACGATTAGCGATCACGAATGATAAACGGGAGTGCCGTGTAAAGTGTAATGTGATAGTGGCTGACCTTACTTCATGAATCGAAAACGGAGGAGGAGGAGGAAGTCTGGCATCAAGCAACGGCGGAATAACCGTGAGTTAGTCTCTTGTAATCAAGAGTTAAATCACTGATATAATTTCGCTAAGCTCAGATTCGAGTACCATAGACCACAGGCGTAATAATGATCGTTAAGCCTAAAACAACCCAGTAAACACCAACTAACAGTAACATACTATCATTGTTATGTTACTGTTAGATTGTGTTAACTGGAAACCGAAAAGCATATGCAATAGGAAGAGGAAATAGATTTCAACATCAGAAGCCTGTATACCACATTGAATGGTTTTAGATATATTGAAATCTGTTACTTTCTGTTCTTATTATGCTTTTCATTTGTATCTTTATACTTATTTTCAAAGAAATGAATTTCGATGTTTGGGTTAAGGTACTTTTTCGCGTTATATATATTTATAGCGTTTCAAATTGAGCTCAATGAAATTATATAGATATTTAGCTTTGTTACAATTTATTATACGCATTACTTTTTTATTTTATCATATGTGTTATTTGCTTTTTACTTTTTTTTGTTTAAGTTGATTTTTTGTTTATGTGATGCCTCATTTTACATTAATTTATATAATGTCTTATAGAAGATATTTTTAAAATTTTATTGTTAAATACTCAAATTATTTGATAGAGTATGAATACAATCAATGTTTATTGGAAATTAAAAAGATATTCATAAAATATCTGATGTAAAATATTAAAAATATTTAAGACTGTTTTGCAATTATTTATTCAATACGAGAGGATTTATTTTTCCAATTTTATAAAGATTAACATCTGAAAATATCATTTTTCGAAAATAATATAATCTTTTTCTTTGTTTCATTTGTTTAAAGGAAGCAAATAAATATGTACTTACTTTTTTTAGATATTTTCCTGCTTTTTAATATTTGAGTACATTTATGTTTTGCAGATGAATATTATAATCTCCGCTGCTGCGCATCGTATGGTGAGTCTTAAATTATTTTAATTTTCTGGTAAAAAAAAATGTATTTGTGAAAAATACCTTATCGAATATATATAATAGTCTTGTCCTATTGATTATATAACTAATAAGAGATAAAGATTGAAGTTTTTGATGATAGTAAAAATACAATAGTAACATATTTCATATTTATTTTTAATCTTTTTCAGCTTTAAAACAAGATAGATAAAATTTTAAGTTTCGCTTAAAGTCAAAGTAACTTTGATGCAACCGGGCCTTAATAACAATTCAAGAATAAATATAAAATATATTACTAGTGTATTTTTACTATCATTAAAAACTTCAATCTTTATCTCTTATTATTTGTAATCAATAGGACTTTAATATTTGAATACACATTATTCTTTTTATAATTAAAATTTAACTAAAGGTCAAAAGTTTATAAGTTTCTAGAGTAAAAGAATGTCATAGAAATAATTATAAATCACAAATTCATTATCTTGGAATGGATGAGCTATGTTGCAGATTAGTGTCATTTAAATTAAAAAATATTTGTAGTCATTAGTTTTTTCCTATGTGTCTGACAAGGAATGGAATTATGATACATCGTACAAGTAAAGCTCAAATAAATATAAGTAATGTACTTAATAAATAATTAAATAAATTTCATATATATATAATTAAATAAATCTTATAAATACATATTATAAATCGATCCACCAATCATCCTTACATATTATAATTAATTTATCATTATCCGGTTTAATCATTTATTGCATATTTTGGAACAGCAGCATCTCATTGTGTGACAAATTAATTATTATTATTACTGTTAGGTACAAAAGAACATCAGTATTATATAATATTATAATAATATTAACATGAAAATTTAAAAATATTCAAATTATAGTCAAAACATTTATTAAGTAATAAATGCAGATAAAATCAAAGAATTTTTTTTAATAAGCTTTTTTTTAATAAACTCCAAAGTGCAATTATAACTTATTCATATAATATTTTCTACAAATTGATTATATAGTTAATTGAAATATATAGTATATGTGCATATGTAATTGATAATACATATTTATGTAGCTACTAATATTTATGATCTGCTTCATTGTTACACTGAGAAAAATTTCTTATTGAAAATGAACAATCCAAAAGATTTTGATCACATCATTAATTACAGCTACAGCACTTCTATTCTACAGAATTAGACAGTGATTGCAACAAATATCGAATACCATTATCAATTATTTTCACATATATTTAATAGGCTTATGGATCTACAATCTAATATACAATTACAATGTTAACTACAGCTACAGAACTTCTATTTTGCAGAACAGTGAATCAAACAGTGATTTCGGCAAATATAGAATATATTGTGGTCACTGCCAATTAATATTAATTTTAATATTAATCATAATTTCGGTTATCTCAACTAGAATTATAATTGATTCAACCAGACAATTTTGTTGTGATTTGTTCAATTTCAATTAGAATTTCAATTAATACAATCAGGCTCTTTTTCTATTTATAAATATAATTGGCAATGCGATATGTTCTATATTTGCTGTGATCTGATTATTCTATTTTTCAAATTAGTACTGTATCTATATTATAGTTATATTAGTGTATCTATATTAGTTATAGTATAATGCTTGTTACGCTTATTAGTTTATAGGTGTAAGAATTAATTAATACGCGGTAGAATTAATTAAAATAATTGACAGTGATCGCGATATATTCTATATTTACCATGATCACTGTTTAATTATTCTTGAAATTACTATTAATATTATGTTTGTTATCCTTATTGGTTTATAGTTACATGAATTAATTAAAATACGCGATAGTAATTGGCAGTGACCGCAATATATTCTATATTTGTCGAAATCACTGTTTGATTGTGCAAAATAGAAGTTCTGTAGCTGTAGTTAACATTGTGATTGTCTATTAGATTGTGTGGATGCATGAGTCTATTAAAATACGTGAAAATAATTGATAGTGGTATATCCGACATTTGCCGCAATCACTGTCTAATTGTTCTGTAGATTAGAAGTGTTGTAGTTGTAGTTAATGATGTGATTGTTATGTCTATTAGATCATAGATGCATGACTTTATTCAAATATGCGATACAACTGACATTGATAGCGATATACTCTACATTTACTGCATATCTAATCCATATCTAATTGTTCTATAAAATACAAGTGTTGTAATTAATATTGTGATTGTTACATTAGATTATGGATGGAAATGTTAATTAAAACGTGATATTAATTGATAGTGATAATACATATATTTGAAATGAGCCACAATTTCATATTCAGTTTTACAGATTAGACGAAATTAAATTAGATATTACAGTTAATACTGTTATGATTTATATTTAGAAGATTACATATATGAATTAATTGATAGTTCGTTTTACTATACTCTTTTTAGTATACTCTTTATGCAATTATAATTGATAGATTTTGCAGTAGTTAATGCTGTAATCGTTATAATCAGATGCTGTGACCGAAATTTGTTATACTTTTATTTCTACTACTATACTTCTAAGTGTTCTATCAATTATAATAAAAAATTCGTTGTTCAGTTTAAGTAAATAATAGACTTTTGCAATAATTTTCAATGTAATACGCAGAGATTATTTTAAGATATCAGAAGCTTGAAAGACGTATAAAAAATACTTTGTAATTATTTTATGAAAAATCATATAATACATATATTTCTAATAATTTATTTAATAAAATATTTGATTGTTATTTGTTTTATAATGCACTAATTTTATTCTAGTCTTCAACTCAGCCCAATCATCCAGATATTATAATTTAAATTTATATTATTTGAAACAATATTATATTTGAATGTGAAGAAGAAAAAAGAGAGATTCAATAAATATGTATTTTGTTAAAGGAAGTAATTTTTATACTAATTACGTTGTTAATTAAAAAATTAATTAGTACATATGTCAATTATATTATTGTGATATTGAAATATCTTTAATGTATTATATTAAAAATGCTGCTCCTGGTAATAATATTAATAATATTTGTTTGAACTAAAACTTTACAATAGCACTATATAGAAAATATAGAATTTGCGTTAGTAATATTGATTGCGAGAGCGAGACAGAGAAAATCATTTGTGTTGGATCTGACGTCATTTAATATGACATATCAATTTTATTCATTGTATTGTGCGATTAATTTTGTACTTTACGATTAAAATTTAAAATAGATCAACAATACATTAATTATATACCAATTTACACAAATTGCATAATATGCATATTTATGTTCTGAGTGCAAAAACACAATTCTGTTAGTCAATTTTGATATTGAAAGACTATTGCAGTCTCAACATTCCAAGATTCTCAACTCTATTTAATTTTTTTAATTCGGTTTTCACACAGTGAAGCATTTTCGAGCTTTAATCATTAAACAAATAATATGTTTTGCATGAAAGTCCTTTCGTTTAACATGGAATATCGAGAAAACGGCAAACTAGAATAAATGCCATTTCGTGTTTTATTTGTAATTAAGTTGGAAATTTCAATCCCCAAAGCGCATTGTAATCCACTTACCGCTGTCGTACCGGAAACTCGACATGTCCTGAGCAATCCAATCCAAAATTCAGACACCCCGTGAGAATCATGTCGACATCGCCGAGGCTCTCTGATATTTAAATCCTGAGATGTTATTTCGTCAGCATTCTACGAGGCATCCACATTGCCAAGCGCTAACGAGATTTCTCAGTTGCTCGAATTTTCAAGTAATGCGACTGGCCTTTGAGAGAAGGAGTACACGTCGCCTTACTATTCAACGGGGTATCGTTGAAAGTCCTCTCAGGAGCCTATTTCGCCAACGGCAATGGAGAATCCCTTTGATCCTGCAGGCGGAACGTCCATCAACAGGTGTACGAGTTGGTGGCGAAGATATAGAAGCCGTTCCTTCTCTATCTCTTTCTCTTTTATCCTTCTCTTCTATTTCTTTTTCTCTTCTCAATATTGTTTCGTTGTTTCCGTTGAATAGGGAAATTCACGTATAGGGATGGTTACATTTTTAACGCTGATACGAGAAAACAATGGACGTATCTGGCGGACGGTCCCCTCAGGCCGTGACCAACCTGCTGGTTTCAGTGGTTTCCCTTTGCCCTCCAAAATGCGATGCCTTTGATGATGGTCGCTAGGTGTTACGGACGCGTATCGATTCCTATGAGACATCGTTTTGGAAAGCTGAACAAACGCGCGTTAACTATGATGCTGTCGCTCGTCCAGATGGACCAACCCCTTTAATACTTGATAGCTCCAGCGATTACTCTCTCGATGAAATTCTATGTAATTGCGCCGCCTAAAAGCAATCCGATTTCAAAAGTTGAAACATTTGTGAGAGTGACTACCTCGCATGTTTATTAGGTAGAAGTTTCTCTGAAATAGAATATTATAGAATATTATAGAATTTACACGAAAATATATTTCATTGTTTTTATAACAGTCAAATATCAATAGATATTCAATCATATTCGTAAGAATATGAATTAATAGATTTTGACTATAATTTTATCGAAAAATTAATACTTATATTATTTGCATTTATGGCATTCTAAATATTAGTATATCGATTGTTCCATAAAATTCTGCATGTGAAAGAAAATTTTACACTACGGAATTAGATGCACGGCGAAAGGTATTTTCTTATCTTTAAAACATCGAAGATAATTTCTTCGAAAATATGAAAAGAGATCCTTGTTAAAAATACACTTAAATTTAAATTCAAATTTATCATCATGACTTTGTCGCAGTCATTTTGCTCGCGACTGTATAATTAATTGTTGGCCAAGGCTTTGCACATTTCGTCGTTTATATGCTACGTTAGCTGGTGCATCACGACATTTCGCGAGATGCTATTAGACGTTTTACAATGTTAAACACTTGTGTTCACATTATTATTTTATCTTGTGGGCTTAGCAGGGCTATCTCTTCTCGGCAAAGTTTGGGGATTCTAACTGGGCGATTGCGCGGTATGTAGGTCGAACATACTCGTGTATCGTAATTTACAGTATCATTACGTCTTAATATTGCCTCCACGGTCGCTCTCCACGCGTTTGGGCGATAGTGCAGTGCTATTACTCTTAATTGCGAGAAAGTAGGTTGTGACGACACAGTGGTTTGATATTCGCTCTCTTCCCGCGCTTTCGAAACGTGAGCCTCACTGCGCCCTTGATGATGGACGAGGGGATGACAGAGGTATCGATTTTCATGGGATGTAAAAACGGACTAATATACAACAGCAGCAAAAACTGCTTGATTCAACTTTATACATAAATCAAATATATCCAATCTGCGAACCGAAGAAATTTTGGGACATGTTCTATCTATACGCGCTATTCGAAAGGATAAAATAAGAAGCAAACCTTAAAAATTGCTACACGAAAAATACGATTCTGCTGAAAAATTTAAAATTTTGCTGGATATAAATCTGAAAATAATTTTGTTGGAGCATTAAAATAACTTTATTGAAAATTCAAACTAATTGCTGGAATATTTAAATTTTTGCAGCATTGCATTCATCACTTTTTAGTTTCCAACGTATATAATTATTTTGATGTCCAACAAAATTATTTTTAGATCTGTGTTCAGCAAAATTTTAGATCTTTTAGCAAAATTTTTTTTTGTGTAATTAGGATATAAATACTTATTACTAATATGTTTTGAAATTGCTAAGTTATTTATATGAAATTTCAACATTTCGCTTACAGAAAGAATGAATTTTGCTGAACGATCTAAAATTTTGTTGGATACAGATCTGAAAATAATTTTGATAGACCGTCAAATTAATTTTATTGGAAATTGAAACTGGTTGCTGAAATATTTTTGTAGTTTCCAATATAATTATTTTAATGATGTAAGAAAATTATTTTTGGATATATATCTAACAAAATTTTAGATTTTTTTAGTAAAATTGTTTTTTTCGGTATAATCGTACGTTTATTAAACTTTTGAAAATATGAAATGAAAAGTAGTCTATAATATTTTATTTCTTTCATATGGTTATTATTTTATTTATATGCACTGCTGCAATGCATTCGTAAACAGTATGTCATTATTATGCTTAGAATCTTCTTTGAAATTACATTAACAGATTCAAGCTTTTTAGCACTAATCTTAATCACGATTGGGTGAAATATACGGTGCCACATTTTCGACCGTATTCCAAGTAACTTAATTAAATGTGCTATCACGTTATAGCGTAAGTAAAGGAACAATTTAGCTTTTCATAACCCGTAATGAGCGAAATTCACACAATTTTCACGATCTCCCATGATCTTCAACTTTCCTTGAACGACTCTTGTGCGACGTAAACTGCGAATTGAGCATTTCGGTATGGCAAGATTTATGAAACATAAGCAATTTTCTCTAAAAGACTTGGAAGCGTGAGTGGCGTACATGCCTTTCGTCCTTAGAGTTGATCCAAACTTCAACTGATCTATCTCTTGATTCCACTTGTCTCACATTCGATCTTTTTTGACGTGTATTCCATCACTTATTTTCTTCGATAAGAAATATGTTTTACAAACCTAAAGTTGAGTTACTTTCAACGTGTGATCATTCGTTCTTTTATCTTAGAAAAATAATTATATGTTGAAGATAACTTACTATTTTCTAATTAGCAACGTTATAATATGATTTATAACGCGAGAAAATGGAGAGTATGGATTACAACATTGAATTTATGAGTTCCTTTATTCTTCCATTTAAATGTATCAGCAGTCGCAGACGGAAATTTAGATTGGGACGGGGAACATCTCATCGACCCCTAGAGGCATTCCTTTCTCACAAAATCTGCGATCTGGCAAGTTCATTTCCTGAGCTTAGCTTGCAGTGCGGATGATTGATCTAGTTCAGATTACAGTTTAATGGTAGAGCGCTGAATTGATACATCGCAACTGGAGAATATAATGAGTGAGTATCGATAACGTTTACTTAGATGTCTAAAGAGCAGTAATTTGTAAGTAGAATGAGATCTTCCGATTTTCTACTTGCAACTGTTGAAGCCTCTTCTTTTTCAATAAATTACGGAATATTCCAGTTTTGCATTATCTTTAACACTGTACATATACAGAATATATTAAGATCTTTTATTTGACTGCATTAATTTTACATTAGTCATTCTTTAAGTTCAATCCGTAATATACATTTCTTTCTGTACATATTCCCAGCTTTCGCGAAATCACAATTGATGAATCTCGTGATAAACCGATAATATAACACTTGAAATTGGATGCTATATATTACCGTCTGCCTATAAAGCGGTTTCCAGCTGCTTTTTCGAGAGGCAATCTCAAAACTCTTCCGAATTTCAATAGGCTTTCTTCCTTATAAGATGCATCCGTGACCCGGGGGCCTGGAATGCGGGAACGTCTTTGATTAGATCAATACCCACATCAATTCTCATGCTTACTCGACATTCCGTTCGCTCACGCGCGAGAACTTTCTTCCTGCCAAGAAAATCCTGACTTTTGAAAAAAGATAACGTTGTAATACTTACTAAAAGCGGAACAATTCTTTGCGTCGTGATTAGAGTCTTGCATGATCGAGTATGAAATGTAGAATACTCACATTATTTACTGAGTATAATCTTAGTTTGGATAATCAAAGTATATTATTAATTTTATGTGGTCACAACCTGCAGTATAATTTTCTTTAAACTTATTTTAAAAAACGAAAAAGAAGCAAAATATTATTCAGATGCCCAGAAGTCTTAAAGTTTACCATCCTTTATCTCGTAAAGCTAAAAATAACGAAAAAATGTAAATAATGGAAAAATGTTGCCGATGAATTTCCATTTATTTAACATTATTGTGCATCCATGTAAAGTTGGTCCCAACTTTGCATATGTATGCATATTTAGAATTTTTGTTCGCTCATCTTTAGTTAAATTATTAACAACTATTACTTTATCCAATCTTATTTTAAGAAGTCGTAAGCTGTAAGCCTTAAGAAATTAACTAATAAAATAGTTGAATATGAGAAAAATAGTCGATTGAGATTGATAAATTTCTTACAGCTCATGGCTTACGGCCTCTTAAAATAAGATTGTGGTATGAAGTTTTGGGGAGTCAACTCAAGTAGATAGATTCAAATCGCAGTTATTATACTCAAAATCATGATGAAACTAATTCCCTCAAAATTGTTTCTTTTTTTTATTAACTTTTTTACCAGAAGTGTGCAAACGATGAGCAATCCAATGAACTATAGAAAGTAAATTTTCTCAAAAGTTGAGGGGCCAACTTCACACGAGTTTATTGCGCATAGTATTATGACAGGTGTGATCGAACGGAGATAATGATTGACTTAATAGAGCAAATTTGCATAGCGTTAGCTTAAACTATTTCTTCTAACGTGCGTCCTTTGTCCTTTGAGGGTCAGAAGTTTCCTAAACATTTTCTCTCGGTTCTGGCTTAGATGTCTGTTCAACATGGGTGAATTTAGGGAGAGAAACGCGAGGAAATGATATATAACATTTATCTATGTGCGTGAACCTCTTAAAAGGTAATGAGACTGTATTTATTATTATGCAGACTCGTCTGTTAATATATTACTTTAGCAAAATGTACAAACGATAAAGAAATTAACTATATTTAATTGTTAAAATATAAAATGTATTTTATTATAAAAATGAATAGGAACAAAAGTAAATTTCTGTAATTATACAATGTTATTATAAATTAAAATAAGATAACAAAAAGGAATAAAAAGAAGGATGGAAATTATTACATGCATATAGAAAATTTGAATTTATATTTTATCAAAATTTTTCAAAATAAAATTGATTTTGTTTCTCATATATTTATAATAGGTGAAGCGTGGAGTATAATAAAGAACTTTTTCATGTCCATAAAAAATATTTAACTATATATTGGTGCATTGTAGAAAATATGATAAATGTGGATGAAACATTTATATCGAATAAATGGTAACAGTTGAAACAAATTGGCTGTTGCAAAACATTTCGTTAAACTCCTCATCCAAGTACAACGCGATTTTTCCATCCGATAAAGCCGCAATAATCGAAATTCTGCTGCGCAAAGTTACATCGATTGTCAAACATTCGCCGAGAGACTCATCGCAGCCCTACGGCGATTTATCATTTACCAACCGCGTAAACAGTAAACACACTTGATGAAAACCTATATCTGAGGTAGACGTTTCATGAATGCGTCTCATACAAACATTTTAGTCATTCTATACTCTCTGAAACTGCGCGGGAGTTTCATTTAATGAAAATTATTTGTTTTATTTACAACAATATATTGTTGTAAATAAAGATGAGTACCATTTGAACACTGTAGGAAATATAAATCCCGAATTATGATATTACGAATATGGCGCACTAAATAATATGTAGTACGGAAAGAATAATTTAGCTGAAGTATCTAAAAATTTATAGCTACAGATTTATAGATACAGATATTTGATAATAATTTTGTTGGTTCATCAAAATAATTACGTTCTCTAAATTCTCTGAAGTGAAATCTCATTCTAAAAAGTGAAAATTACGCCACTCTTGAAAAAGAATGGCAGAATTTTCAATCTTTAAGAGTGAGATTTTATTCTTTAAAGTGTGAGATTTCACTCTAAAGAATTTAGAGAGTAAGAATCTCAAGCATAATGAGTAATGCTGCAAAAAGTTTTGACATTCTAGCAATCAGTTTGCGTCACTCTTTTGATAATTCAAAATTGTTTTCAGATCAGTATCTAGAATTTTTAGACTTCAGCAAAAAAAGTATTAATATATTTTCATATACAAATACAATACGGCAATATGGCACAGATTGTTGCCATAGTACTGATTAAAAGACGGCAGTATAAAACTGATTTTATCATAACTACAATTTGCGGTATTCTGCACGTGATAATGGTATTGTACTTTATTGATTCAACAATAAACACTTAATCATGCTTTCCCGAAATTATTTCGAATAACGCTGTCTTCACAGAACGCTGCAGAATCTAATGTATTACAGATACGCAATCTGTACCTTATGTTTCGCTGTACAATAGTCGTATTTCAAGATCGATAAAGAGCCTCCCTTTCAGCTAACTAACCACAACGTGAAATTTACGGCGCACTAAAATTAGTTCGGATTTTCCTTTTTTTCACGGTGCACGAATGGTTCAGTAGTGGACATCATTAGGACACTGTCAGAATTGTCTAGGATTTCACTGTTGACTGGAAATGAAAAGAGAAAAAAAAAGAAGGGAAGCAAATCGAAAAACGAAAGTCTGGTCCATTCGCGGCCGAAAAATCGGACAGACAATCAAAATAAAGAAGGAAAAGCAGACGAGAGAAGAGCAAACAGCAGTTTGGAAGTAGGACGCACATTTTTATTGGAATATTGTCTCGACTCAAATGAAAATTCTCAAGAATATATTCTCAGAAAGTAGCAAACAGCTGGTATCTTGGATCGTGCGTAGCGAGCTCATAAAAAGTGATAGCACTTTAGTTAACTGTACGCGATTTGTTCAAAACATCATCATTTTTACGAAACACAAGACTTAAGAAGAAATAGTATTGCAATCGTGTATTTTGATATATCTGTAACGTTGCAAAAATTATTATTATAATTGTCATCGTATAGAAAAAACAATAATGATTAAATTAATATAGTATATTTGATTAAGAGTAAATTTCGTTGAAGGTAAACATTTATGATTATTATAATCAAATATTTTCGTATGCAACTAAAACATTTAGGTGTAATAATATCGGTTAGAGTTTGGTTAGTTGTATGTAGTAATAACATCCAAGTGTATTTGCTTATTATGCAATATATGATCACTAAAAAGAATATGGTTGAATTAGCGTGACACGTATGGTAAAAGGAGTAAATTGTAATTGTTTACGAAGAATATTCTTAAGTTTTTAACAGCATATTAAAATACAATGTTTGCTCTTTTTTATATGTAATTTTAAAACCTTTTTGCTTAATTAATCAAAATTATGAACTGTTTACATTTCAACAAATTATACGGTTATTTATATATGCATTTTAGGTTAATTCAATTAATTTTTTTCAATGTGTATATATGCACAAACACTGAATTAATATAACCCAGGTATATATCGAAGTGACGTAAATATATTTTTGTTAAATCTTCCACCGCCGTTACATTGTCGTACAAATTTGTTGTTTCAAACGAATTGCGACGTATCGTTATACAATGATAAACGGGTAGGTGAGAGGCAGAATCTGCGAACGAGCTTGCGGCTCGAAAATCGGAACGCATATATCTACGAGCTCATAAATCTAGAGAGGACATTTAATCGAGAAACGATTGATCCTTTTTATCGCGTTTCTAAGTTACAGTTTCCTCTTGCGCCGTTGAGATGGTGTACCTGCAAAAGGACCGCGACTTAAATGCGAAATGCATGTATTTCACAAATATAAATTTAAAAAGCACGTTCATACGGAGAAATATCTTATATCTGGTGAAGAATGATCTTGCCAAAGAATATTACAACTAAGAAGTTGCAGCGTATTTTATTACTCAGAGAAAAAGACAGTGGTAACAATTATATAGAGGATAACTATATATAAGTTTTATATATAGAATTAATGTTGATATAATTGAATGAACTATTTTATTATTGCAATCATATTCTGTTATTGCAATCATAAAATAGTTTATTTAATTATACATTAATTCTATTATACATATAATACTTGTACAATTGTCATCTTGGCTGCTATTACTATATTTTTCTCTGAATACATGTCGATGCTTTAATTTTTAAAAATGTGAACATTTATTCGATTCTTTTTACAAAAATCAAATTTCTTCTCCCAAGTGAGAAATTTAAAATTCTCTACATTCAAAAATTGTGAATATAACTTTGAATTGTATGCTTTTCGTTTGGTCTTTTATTCCTGTGAAATGACTAGCCGTGTAAGAGTGCCTTTTCACAGCATATACTATTACAATTATTCTGATTCTCTCATTTTTAATGTTAACATTTATTCGATTCTCTTACCACTAAAAAATTAAGTTTCTTCTCCCGAGTGAAAAGTTTAAAGTTCTCGACATTCAAAAATTCATGAATAACTTCTAACTGTGTGCTTTTCGTTTGACTTTTGATTCCCGTGGGACGACTAGATATGCAGGAAGTGTATTCTCGCTGGAGAATCGAAGTCAGAATCGGTCGCGAATTTCACAGACGATTATACATAGCACAAAGCGTAGGCACGTGCATTTCATTCCCGATGAGCATTGCCACTTTGTTAACAAGTTATCCATCGGCAACCTCTCGCGCAGATCCCGATCGCGGTCTGATGCAGATTATACCCGGCCGCAATCTAATGGCTGTTACTGTGGAAATGTCGATATTTACAGCTGCGACTGTAATTCGAGTATGGTTGGGAAAGGCGTTATTGTTAGAGACACTATAATAGAGTCAGGTTATACGAGGCGTATGATTTTATCAATCGAAATTGTACAAGAAAAAGATATATATACTTTCTCTTTTATACACTCTAAAAAATATCGATCTGGATTTAATGCGATATCTATGCGAAGGCGTTCACTTTATATTGTAAGCATCATTTTATTCTTGTTGTCTATCAAGTATTAAGGACAAATATTTATACAAGCATTATGAGCGTCAAAGCTTGAATGCATCTTATATAATTCTCACTGTGTTGGTGTTACTATTAATACTAACATGGATTTAACCAACAATAGGTTTTAAATCCACACTATGATGACACACACGCTAGTGGTTATAAATCCAGATCGTTTTGATGTCAATATTAAACCAAAATAGTTTGAATTTATAACCCCTGATGTGTATGTCAAATATATTAACGTCATGGTGTAGATTTAAATCTAGCATATTAAATTCAGATCATTTAATTTTCGCAGTGTTTATATAATTGATATTAATACTAATATAAGTAAGAATTGTGGATAAGACACCGTATAGCGTTAAATCCACACTGATATTTTTTGAAGTGTACATATATTATTTCACTTTAATTTGTACTTGTCTCACTCTACAGTTTTAATTAAAGTTATAGAGTACAACAGTGGAGGTTGAAGTGAGAGTATATACATGTACTGGAAAGTAGGGTAGAAGTATATATATATTTTTTTTTCTCTCATAGGATTTTGACGGGATTGGTCGTGGTGGATCGGTCAGACTCTGTTATAGGATCTCTAATCATAGTGGCGTGAAAACGTCTCTCGCGGCTGATCGCTTCGATCGTTTCAAGCAAGCCTGTCGTGTGCACGTGCAAGCCGAGATAACGATATCGGTCCGGACGCTACACGCGGAGTTTTGCTCGAATGTCTCGCATTGGATATTTTGGCTATTCTCCAGACTATGGTAATGACGAGACGACCGCTATGCATTGCCTAACTGGGTCAGAGTACGCGAACCGAAATATATATCGTTGACGTAACTAATTTCACGTTCCGCCTACTGCGCATCGCACTTATCGCTCGTTTTCCGATATATCGGATCGCACATTCGTAACGCTTACGAATCAATTTGCACACGGGGTGAATTAATAAATACCAGATATTCTCGCGTGGATAAGCAGCAAAAATGCGCTCTAAATGAATAGTCGTGAGAACGTACTGATAATTCGGTGAGATGGAAATCGATAAAACGTAATAAAGAAGAAATAGAGATCGGCAAATTAATTTATGCTAGTCGAAGTGTTTAACTGTATACGGATTTGTATATTTTGAATTTTCTTTGAGAATTCACGAAGCATTAATTGTAGAATATTAAATTGTATTTAAAATCAGCGAAACAATTAAAAATGTAAAAAGGATTTAATATTTTAACGTTTAAAGGAATAGCTGCACTTTTTTAATTGTTTAGTGCGTAACACGCGATTTGAATTCAGATATTAACACTTGTTTCAATGTTTTACATTTAAAATATACTGCAGTTTGAATAAGAAATTTCAGTTTAAATAAAAAAAAGTAAATATTAATAGAAGAAATAATTTATTTTTATAT
>NW_017259351.1:968599-970223 GCF_001594045.1 Atta colombica
CGATTTGAATGGAATTTAGGGTAATCACACATATCGACGCATTCTCGCTAATGACAAAGGTATAAAGCATGCAAACGGTATATGTCTGTATCATATCAATCTCTACATAGCTATGTCTAATAACAGAACCAGGAAAAATTTCAAATATCCCTAAGAAACATTCATACTATACGGCTGTATGAGTTTTCTAGTATTATACCCGGCGATACTCGGGTCTTGAGTTACACTAAATTTAGCTAAACTCTCAAACCAGCTGTTTGGCGCTCGTGCAAAAATTCATTCTCGTTTCCTTTGCTCTAATTAATACATTTGCGTTCAGTTCTTAGAAAATGTGATGCTCGTGGAATTGTAAGATAATTTATTGCAATTTTGTATCAGCAGTCATTAAAGTTATTTATGTGTATGTATTTATAACTCAGAATTGGGAAATAATTTATTACCTGTAATGAAAAGTTTTAAGTTACTTTTTCTCAGTACTTTAATTTTCGTTTTTTTCCATCTGTAACTGTAACTTGACTTAGTTACATTTTCTTAGTAACTATATAATAACTGATTTGATAGTTACTTTAATAGTTACTTTGTATTAAACTTATTTGTCAATAAATGACCAAATAAAAGCGTCCAGTGAATAACTTTAGACATTGTAATATCAAAGGATGATTTTACTGAGATATCTAAAAATGTAGTTAAATAGACTTGAAAATAATTTTATTGGACTGTCAAAATAATTATGTAAGTAATTCGAGTATATCTAATAATCGAGCAATGTTGCAAAAAGTTTTGACATTCTAGCAATCACTTTGAATGTATTACATAATTATTTTGATAATCCTACAAAATTATTTTTAAATCTTCACCCAGCTACATTTTTAGATACTTCAGCAAAATCATTCTTTCCGTATATAAAAATTTCTTGTGCATAAAAATTTCTTTTATCATTGATATAATAACTAAAACGTTACATGGAGATCTAAACGATATGTTTACGAATTTAAGAATAATCAATTTTCTTTCGATTTAATTTTTTTATAGTCAATCTAACAATAATTTATGAACGTTCAATATTGCTATAAAAGTAAAATTATCTTACACGGAAATATAGAACGGAAATATGACCTATTTGCTCCAATACTTTTCCGCAGTATCGTTCTCCCGTTGATCGAAGTTTCTATATAAGAACGATCTCGGACTGAAAAATTCGATTCTATAACGAACTGACTTTCTGCCACTTAGGAAACATATAAGATTGAAGTTGTTCGCTGAAATGTACTCGACAAAAGCAGGCCACCTTTCTCGAGACATTTCTTTCATTTTTTGGCGTTTTGTCTGTCGTGCACGAATGTTAGAAGAAACCTCGGTATTTTCTGCGATTTTCCCATTTCAGCTTGTGCCATCGGCCAGCCCACCATGTGATTCTCGAGTCCTTTGATCCTGCCTCGGCTTGACGTTCCGGACTGCTTCTTGCGTCGCACCTTGCTCTTTTCGTGAATTCTCTCTAGTCAAAACGTCATTGCGCCGCACTTTCTTGTGCCAAATTTCAACGTTTTACCAAGCAGCAATCTAATCCCCTTCTCTCTCTCCTCTCTCTCTCTCTCTCTCTCTCTCTCTCTCTCTCTCTCTCTCT
>NW_017259351.1:970323-984797 GCF_001594045.1 Atta colombica
TCTCTCTCTTCCTTTCTCTCTTTTTCCCTTCGTAAATATACAACGTAAATACTATCTCGTAATTGCAATGTTATCAGATTTCAAATACAAATACCACAGAACTACAATTTTCTCTCAATTATTATTTTTTTAACAAAATTGGAATCAGCTTTTTTAGGCTAAGTTTGATTAAAAACATTAATTTTCTTAATTATTTTAGACTTTAATAATTTGTCAAATAAGTTATTTTAATCTTAAGATTAAAGTTTCGTTAAAGTTTATCTCGAAATAGTTAGTTGGGAGATACCATTTTAGCATTAAAATTAATTAGTTTGCGTAAGCTGTTTTGATTTGATTTGAAATATTTATATTTTCCATATTGCTCGTAAATGATGAACAGAAAATTGCAACTTACCTATTCAGTTATATAATATGTATGTCAATATTATATATAAATTGTACGTTAATTTGAACAAGAATACAAAAGTAATTTTGTACCATATTCACATACATTAAAAATGATACTAGTGAATTCACAAATAAATAATCAACATCAAAGCAGTATTTCATTCAAGCAATAGCTTTTCATTCCGCATATTGGACACGTGCATCTCACAAAAGTTTAATTTACTATGATTGTTTAATTATGTTTCCTTTTATTTTCATTCAATTTATATCTAATATAATAAAATTGAATAAATTTCTCAATAATTACCACCGATCATGTATTTAAATTATAATAATTACGTAAATTACAATTGTAAATCATGTGATTTGGCAGTTAAAATTTTATCATTGCTGCAAACACGATTGTAATCACACATCTCATTGTTGTAATCACGTCATAAAGTAATATTTATTTGTATATTAAAAAATATTTTTAGTTTGTACAACATTTTTATTAAATTTATATAAATAGTATTCTTTTACAAATTTAATTTAAAAGTAAAATAACATGTGATACAGACACATGTAATAAAAATACGGGTGCATATTAAACTTTTTTTAAATCTTCCTAATAGGTTTTTTCACAGTAATTTTATACTAAATGTTAAACAATTAAACTTATAAATTATATTAAGCTTTAATTTATAAAAAAATAGAGATGTAATTTTTTAATTATAATTTAATTTTTAATTATTTCTAAATAAATTTTAATAGAAGATTTGAAGAGCATTTTAGTAATCCGTAAATAAATCGATATTATATTGCATATTTTTATTTAAAAATTAATTGAAATTAAAAGTTAAATATTCACCTTGATAACAGTAATACGATAAATTTCAATATTGATGATCTTCAAGTAATATTTCGCAGCTTATCGTATGCAGTTAAAAATAGTTGAAAATAGTTATTTTATTACTCTGAAACTTTCCCGGATTTAATCAATCTTTCGAAAAAACCGTAGTAAACTGTTGAAATAGATAAAAAAATCTACGCATTAAGTTCACGCGACTGTTTTTCACTCGTAGAAATTCTGCACTTCTCGACGTTTGTTTTTGAAGGTAGAAACTCCAGCCAGTACGAAGTTATATGTCAGAATTTACGAAAGCCGCAGTTTATTGATCTCAGTGTTAGAAAAGTGCTTTACGGACGAAACTGAAATTATTTTCTTTGAACTTTTTATCTCGTTGCACGTGCTTTAATCCTACTCGCTTGCATCGCAAAGCTTCTATTAAAAATCGACAATGCACTTTTGCGAACGTTTAACAGTTGTAATTTTGACGAATGCAAAGTATTGCTACAAAGAGAAAACTGTTATTTCGATTGATTGATAAATTTCTACACAATTGTATGCGTACATACGCATACAATTATTGAGATACGAGTAAAAATAACAAGAAAGAGTGCAAAATTCAACTGTGTCGTTCAGTTACTGCCATGTTTATATCTTTTACATAAATAACTTGCTTATATGTTTAAAAAAGACTATATATGAAAAAATATGCTTTGTAAAGTTATGTGATATACAAGTAAAACACATATTGCGATTATTTCTTCATTTTATATAACAAAACGTTACGTACTGCGATTTTTATTTATTATCAAGAGAACTGCGGTATTTGTAACCAGAGATAGTGACGGAAGACAAACTCTTTATTCTTGTTTTTATTCGCCGACCTAATTCCTGGGTTTTCTCAAAAGCTCGCTTGCTGCGTCTATTGCCGCGATTGAAGAAGAGAACGCGCTGGGTGGTGTATCATAATAGTAAGGCACGGAAAGAGATAAGTTGGATGGAAGTCGCCATCGGCTAATTAGGTATCCGTTATTGCTTAATATTCGCCGCGGACGATGAAGAGAGATAGGAAACTGAGATAAGAAGATTTAATAACTTCACTTTAATAACCGAAGAGCGTTCAAAGTATTGAAGTGTCTGCGCACATTCCTCCGACAGGCGGTGTCTATTGCATATACAGTGCGAGCGTATAATGAAAGATATTATATTTTGACGGTAAAGAGCGCTGCATTCCGCAGTAACATACGGTCTCGAGCTTTTAATATAGAATTAATCCCGTTACGCGTTTGTCTCGCATACAAAGACGCTCAAAATTTCATATAACATTTAAATATAGTATAAGTTACACGTGCGCGCGGAATTTACGTTAAGCTTTCGGTAGAACCTCGAAAACTCTATACAAATAGCAGCAGTCAGAGAAAATCCCTTGCTTACTCTTTGCAAAGTTTAATTTTGATTATAACCGTGGAAAATACGTTTCTTTATAAACGCCGTTCTTGTAGCTTTACAATTATTTATGCACTATTATACAAGAGTTTACTCGTGGTTTTTAACGAGAAAATTTTGGATCACCTTATATACGAATAAACCAACTTGTTGTTTTTTTTTGGAAGAGATGTTTCACAATTACTTTATATTAAGGTCCATTTCTGTCAATTAAAAACTTGGAATTTAAAATATTAAAACAAATATTAAAACTTTAAATTTAAAATATCAAGGATATAAGTATTACACGTATCTTTTAACAAAATGAAAAAAAAATTATAGACTTTTCTACATTATATTTTCTACATTATATTTCTACATTATATTTGAATGTATACAAAAGATGATTTAAAATCTGAATCAAAAATTATTTCAATTAGATATGTTTTTAAAAAAATAATTAAGATAGAATGACAAAATTTTCATTTAAATTATAAAATTGTCTATCTGTAAAATCTTTAAATATAAATATTAATTTTATTGAACTATTTCATATGTAGATATATAACATCATTTTTATACGAATAGTATAAATTTCCAATTTTAGCCTTTGCAGAGACTACTGATATAGCTTTAAAGCGTTACAATTTCTTTCTGATGCAAATTCTTCACGTTTGTTACGTTATGTAGAAACATTAACGCATCTTGCGAGCCGCAAAGTTTAGCAGGAGCAAGTTTGGGGCGAAGAGCTCATTGTTAATTTGTCAAACTGAAACTCTCTTGGTCTAACTTGCAAGGGTGAAATCAGGCCAAATGAAGGGACCAACTACCGCATATCTTATAGAAACTCTACGAAGAGCTTTATGCACATTAACTGACGCTGCGGATGAAACGTGAGATTGGGTTTAATATGTGTCTTACAAAATTACTCTGTTGCTCAGATAACTGTTGCAATAATATAATAATACAAAGCAATGTAAATATAAAATTTGAGTAGAATTATACAAAATGCAGGAAAACTTTTAAAAAAACTTTTAGATGTAACTTGAAAATTAAGGTAACATGCATACGACTGACAATTTAAACTTGTGCGAAGGATTCAGCATGTTATGCATAGCACGAAATAACGATAAACTTATTTATGTTACGTCCAACTCCTTTTAAAAGTTTAATGGTTATAAAATTAAATTTATCATATAGAAATTCACAAAATAAATATGATTAATAGATATAAAGAATTGCCTTGACCGAATGATCACATGTGATTAAATTTATCTCAAAATTGTAGAGTTTTTTTTAAAAGAATGTTCTTAGAATAATACTATTTTTTCTTATGTATAAAATTAATTTTATTGATTTATCACATATAAAAATTATAGAAAGAAGAATCAAAAGCGTTACAAATTTTATGATTTTATTCAATACCAAGTATATTCTATTTTTTTTTCTCGCCAGAAAATATTAACTCTTAAACGTTATTCTCTTCGGAAATAAGGTTATAGAGTAGTCAATCCAATTTGATTGCTTATAATATTAACTTACATAAAAATGAATAATTGCAGAAAATATAGACATCATAAAAAGAAAAATCGAAGGCGGTAAAATTTTGCAAATGTAATCGATATCAAGTATATTGCTCTGCAAAACAATTCCAAAATCAGCGATTATATAACAAGCAATATAAGGTATTTTGTTAATATATTTAATATAAATTTAACATATCAATATAATTATCAATATATAAATTAAAATATATTCTTGTTTTGGTACAAGTGTATGATATTGCTATTTATTATTGGTATTGCTATTTTTTTTCTCGACAGAAAATATTAATTCTTAAAGAAAATGTTAACTCTTAAATGTCACGGAAACACACTGGATTATATACATATTTATCTCCAATCAATTCGACTTAACTTTCGTAAAAATAAATATTATAAAAAGATATTATAAAAAATATGTTTTTAATTGTAAACACTAGACTTTAAGGAACTTTGTCTTTATTAACAGAAAAGTTAGAAGCAATAAAAAAAAACATTAGAAACGCAATGGAAAGAGAAAATCGAGTATGCCATACGAAAAAGTATTTAAGAGTTAATAACACAGAATAAATTGGAACATATATGTATATACAATAGAAGATGACTGTCCCTTTTTCCATTATACTTCGACAGTTAAAGTTTATTACGATGCGCCTCGGTAACGATGTTTCCGCGCTCAAAATGTCCTCGAATCGAAGGGATCACGCGATAAAAGTAATATATCAAGCCAATACATTTTCAGTATCGATATACGTTTTCGAGATGTGGAAATGCTTCATTTCTATACTGGCTGTTATGAAGAGCGAAGAAACCGATCGAACACAGTTTCCCATTAAAAAAATACATCTTTCCTCGAGAAAGAACGAAATGTCTATCTTAGATACTTAGATACATTTTGTTTAAAACGATACTCTTCCTTGCGCGATAGTATTTCCAATATTGTAACGTAGGAACACCAATGCATGTAGAAAGCGAGATACTTTCGCATTCGAGGAGATGCAAATCTGCGATTGCGTCGTATTGGGTCGACTGAACGATCGACTTTTTCTCGAGCCGTTGCGGCCGTTCAGCTCGTTCATGTTTTATATGCGTTCCCTGTTCACGTTTACATCAATCTTCTACGGATCGACTATTTGTCAAAGATGATGTGAACTTTTCTCGTTTATAATTGCGGCCTCGCTCGCAGCTTATCGACGTAACCTTTGCTTTAAAGTACAATGTCCGGAGATTAATGCTGATTTTCCATTTTCATAAATCAAAGATATGTCGGTCTTCGACTAAAAATCGTCACTGCAAGAATGCATTTGAATTCTCGCGCATGGTATATTTAAAATTATGTTGCTGGGAAATCGCCTAGTCTGCTGAATATTGATCGTTGCATATCGCGCATATGAATGTGACGTTGAGGGATTTCCGACATATGTTTGTAAAATTAAAACACATGCAAAGAAGATCGTGTCGAACTGATTAAAGCATTAAAGTAATCCTGTCTCGACATGTATATATTAATAAAATATTATATTTTATTTTTCAAAAACAAATATATTACTGGATTTATAAATAATAATATCTCAATATTCTAGTGAGTATTTAAATTATAAATAAAAAATATTTAATATTCTTAATTTATAAGTATAAGCTAATTCTCTTGATAGATCTAACTCTCTCTAAAAATTTATTTGTCAATATTATTCTATATTATTATTCAAGTATCTTAAAAAGATACTTAAAATATGTTTTTTCTTTACACCAAGCACTGAGCGAAGACTATATAGGTATGCATTCTGCATTTCCTAATTCCAGTCTTGGGCACGTACAAAGTCTCTTATTATTCATCTTGCTTTGCAAATGCGCAAGATGCGAAGGCTCCAACACAATGAAATCAACAAATGTTGCCGTGTGTCGCAAGCAGAAATCTATTCATATCGACGTCGTCGCAGAATTAGGACGAGTTTATTACGTACTCGGGGGTTTAACTAGTCGGGTCGTGATTGTAGTCGCATCTGCGAGTTATTGCACATGTCAGTACGAGTTTTAACCGCAAACAATAATACAATATAATTTTATAGTATTTGCGTGAAAAGAGTGGTGCGATGGAATCGCGGAAATGGTTTCGTTAACAAAAAAAAGTTTTCTGCTTTATCATTTTCCAACGTCCCGATTTTATGCGATGTGCGCTTTAATCGTCTGTGACTTCCTGTCGTACACAAAGAAGAAAAATATTTATTCTAAAAATAAAACGAGAAGAAGAAAAACTGCGCACACTTTTAATTACGAATGAATTGAAAAATTTTAGTGATCTATAAAAAAATTTTTTGCATTGATGAGATATTAGGGAGTTATTATTTTTCCATTATAATTTATTCGCTTGACAAATGTGTTATAAATAAAGAATATTATTTTTCCGTGATATGTTAAATACAATTTATAAAAATTAACTAAAAAAATCAATTACTTTTTAAATATTTTTTGAATAATGTTCTTCAAATAAAAAAAACATCGTGATTTTTAAAATCACGATTTTATATTACAATTTTGTTATAAAAATTAATAAATAATAATTCATTTTATTAATATAATTTATTAATATCATGAGAATAAATATATTGCATTGAGAAAACAATGAGTGAAAGAAATAAAATAACATATTTGAACAATTGCTCTTTTTTAAATAATTGTAATTTTAGTTTTCTACTTTTATTCCATCCTATTTATCTCGGTATATTCTCTCTTTATACGATGGCTGTACTATTCTAGTTACACCTTCGCATTTCTCCAAGCACTCTTCTCCGTAAACGTACCGCTAAGACACGGGCATCTTGCGATTCTTTATGTACACTGTAAATCAAGAAAAGAAATATGCACGTAAAACATTCTAAAAATGTGCAACTCTTTAGAAAAATGTAAAATGAGAATTCGCAAAGCAAGTTATATCGCATGGCTATAAATTATATTTTCCGATATCAATTCCAAAACGATATTTTGTGTACCAGATAAAGCCTGCAACTCTCGCGGCTGGAATTCAACTACTGATTTATATCGCATAAAGCGCAGAATTGAAATCTCTATGTCTAATATAAATCAGTCTCAAAAATGGGATTGGTCTGACGAATCAAGGCAGCTTTTCCATCAACGTCAACGCATATAAAGACTCGTTTTGTCGATATGTATGAATCCAGTTCAGGAAACGTAAATGGTAGATTATCGGTGCTAGAAGAACTCTTGGCACTCACTTATACCGGCTGGCTGGAGCGTCATTTCCAATCATATCATTTAGTTTAACGACGATCATGACGTACACAATGGAATAGTTAAAGTCCCGTGCGAATCCGAATGCGAAATAATAGCGAATAATAAGAATAATTCATTTTGTGAATCATTGAAAAAGTATTGAATCTTATTTGTTTCATATTGATTTAACATACTCTTAGGAAGCAAACATTTAGAAAATATACATATTTGTTATTATGAAAAATATGAAAAATTAAATAATTGCGCAAGTATTATTTAGTGAGGATTTTATAATAATTATTTTATTATATATATTTTATTTAATTGTTTTATATATAAAAGTGAAACTTCCTTAAAAGTGAAATAAATTAGGAGAATTTTGATCAAGTATATATTATTTTTTACAGTGCTTTAATTTTCGATTTTTATTGCACGGAAATTTATTCAGAATTTATTAGATAGAAAATAAGATTTTTTTTGTTTGCATTTTTAATAATTTTTTATCATTTTTAATTTAGAAACTAACATACCACAAAAAATGAATCTATTTATACCATTTATAAGGAAATGAGATGAATTCACTGATCCAAATATTGCTAAAGGCATTAAAGAATTTTCCTGCGTTTTGCTATCATTTTCTCGTTTTTTTTTATTTTTTTTTTTCGTTTCTTAAAGCCGTGGATAAACATCAATCGCAATGAATGAGCTCGTCGGCCGAGATACGATGTCTGAATGCAGTGTCCATTGTGCAGCGTGAATGCAGCTATTGAAAATTATAGATTAAGGACTGAATCCCATTCTACCCCGAGTAACGAGGGTTTCAATAATATCGTTTTCACCATGAATCGTATCGATTTGTCGTCCGATTGCAACCAGCTATGACAAATTTCGAAATTATACTCTTCGTTTCCGCTTCGCATGACACATTATTCGGGTGTAGATAAGCGTATTGCGACTATTACGTCAACATTGTTCCTAAATGTATAGAGGAGGATATGAAGGATCGAAATAACTCGCAGCATCGTCGCATTAAATTCGCGTGGAGATGCAAACACGTAAGCGCGGTAACGTGAACATGCTTCTACGTTAAACCCGATGAAGTTTCGTATTAGTATTAACAACGTCATTGGAGATTACAGGAGCTGCTGCTTTTTTCGCTTTCCTCTGTTTCGCGTAAGCAAAGTTCGGAGAAAGCCTTGTGCAACTTAATATTGTCGTGCCATTAAACGTGAGCAACAACTACGTTAGATCAAAAGTCCTTACGTTTTTTTAACGTAGCTCAATAACTATGTAATAACTATTCTATCGCCATATTTATGAAGCATAATAAAATTGAGACTTTTTTATCACGAAGAAATTTCTTCGTTCGGTACGTAGAATTGAATTTTTTATTAAATTCACTTTGAATTACTTCGGTTGGGTTACCTTGGTAACTGACAAATTCTTGTGCTAATTAAAAATATTAATTTCCCGAAGTTAAAATACAATAGTTATTTATAGTTGACATATTAAAGTATTACGTTTTATAAGTATGCGTTTTAATCAATTTATATCTATGATAAATATCGAGTTGTAAATTATATTTTAATATCAAAAAATTAAATTTTATTTAAATTATTTGCAAAGTAGGTATTTTAATACAACTTCTCTTTAACATTTATTTTTTTTAATATTGCAAATGCAGTATTTACAAATTGATTTTTATGCGTGAAGTCCATTATATAATACAAATATTATGTTATACGAAAAGAACGATTTTGCTGAAATATCTAAAAATTTAGGTAAATCTAAAAATAATCTCTCTTTTTGGCCATCAAAAGAATTCTGTAGGAAATTCATGCATGATAAGCAATGTTGTAAAAAGTTTTGACATTCTAGCAATCAGTTTATATCCTACATATTTAGATAATTCGACAAAATTATTTTCAATCTAATTAAATTTTTAAATATTTCAACAAATCTTCTTTCCATGTAACAATTAAGTTCTAATATTAAATACTTAGAAAAATGTTATATCAAAATGGAAAATGCATTATAGAAAATCATTCTTCTCGAATGATTCTTATAAAAAAGACTCACTTAATACGATATAATCGAATCGACCACATTCTTAAGTGATGTACATTAAATCGGAAATTCCTCAGCTCTATTTATCTTAGAGATGATGGACAGGCTTCCCAGAGAAATTATAACTTCCTGCCTCTCTCATTTTCTCTTGTTCTAATCTCTTTTTCTCATCAATGGAAAGAGATGATTCGCAGGCAACGGAACTGACAAATGGTTGTGTCCATAATGGCGCGAAGAAAAATACTTCGAATAGGAAGAGTCCTCTTTGCGACCTACTTCCTCCATTTTTCTCGCTTCCCTCGTGCGAGTACATTCGATTTGAATAGAACGCTTTAATTTTGCAAAACTGCACTCCGCTGCGAAGACTCTTAACTACTGTTGCAAACAACGTGCATTCAAATCGACGACGCCTTTGCCGTAACTTTCGTGCCGCATGTTGCATATTGCAATGGAAATGAAGACAGGAAAAAAAACACGATAACACGCCATTGCATCCTCAGTTATACCGCTATCCTGCGTTGCCATCATCGCGAATGTAAAATTGATGAATAATTGTTTTGTAAACTTGTGTAAATCACTTTTGTGCGCTCGCTCGCTTGCTGCGAAATTTAACGTGAGCGAAACTCGCGTAATTCGATACAATTCAGCGAAGAAAATTATAAGCGCACATTTCGCCGCTATTCATTTATAATACTATGAAATTTATTAGGCCATAATTATTACAAACTGACGATTTATTAACACTTAACATATATATGACGAACTAACTGCATGTTCATGAATACGAACAAGGAAATAATTTAATATAAAACATGAACATTGTAAAAAAATATTCTTTATTATAAAAAATTAGCAATATAACAATTTATTAAAAATATTGATTACAAATGAAATGTGGAGTAATATATATAAAGGAGTAGTGTATACATGGAGTAGTATATATATCTTTATAAATTGCGATACAATTCTTTCTCAGTAATTAGAGTGAGTTTTTAGTAACGGTATGCTCTTCGGCGCCATGTGACGGCAAGTTAAATAAAAACTGTAATATTTTCTATCCATATTATCTAACAACATTATCGTTGAAAGAAGAAACAAAGCAGATCTCATGTGGACCTTACGTAATCGCATTACAACTAAACACCGATCGTGCGCGGCGCGTCTAGTAGAAGTAATGCCACGTTAGTTTAATCCTATAACAACCGCGGGAGGAAATTATGTCACGGGCAGTTAGTTATTTCGCCAACACTAATGACTAGTAATAACCACGGAAAAAGTCCTTTTACGGGGAGCGTAATCCCGGGTAGAGTGGACCGTGGGCGAGCGAGAAAAAGTGCAATCTCGAGAGGCGTTAATCTTACTCCGGACATCATGCGCCAGTATAGTCCAACTGGAAAAAGGACAATAACGAACGTGTCGCGTACGAGAGGATTCTTTTTAGGATGGAATAGTGTGGGTAATTAATGTAGGCAGGGATGGATTACAAACATAAAGGACAAGCATGAAAGCTCACGTGTCCGCGAAGGTGGATGTAACCATGGATGAGAGTATATCGTCGATAAAATATAGAGAAAGAGAAGAGAAGAAGAGGAAGGGGGAGAGAGGGGGAGGGAGAGGGAGGGAGAGGGAAGGAGAGAGAGAGAGAGAGAGAGAGAGAGAGAGGGAGAGAGAAAGAGAGACTGGAAAGAGGGAGAGTTCGAACGTCACACGGGTAAACGCAGGAACTGCTGTCGCTCTAGTAACATTTCAAAGAGCCGTCGTCGTAAACTCTGCATTGAAACGGGAACATAGAACGCAACAGGAAATGTCAGAGATGCGTATGAATGTGCAAGATATCCGTGTAGATGACGGTACTTCACAAATCTCCGGTGGTTTACAAAAGTACTTTAGATATTTCATACTCTAATACTCACTTATGCATTAACGATTCTGCGATTTATTTCAAATTATAAATATTTTTCGATTGTGTATGTTTTTTCATTTAAAACAAAAAAGTTTGTGGAAATATCAATAATCCGATCTATCACGTAATTTATTTTTAATTTATTTTTAACTTTATCCTAATAATTAATTTTATTTTTAAAATGATATATGTGTTTAAAAAATTGAGAAGCGAAAAGAGAAAAATAATTAAGAATTTAATAGAAGATTCTCTATCATTTCTTTTTTTTTATTCGAGATCAAAATAATTCATTTACGTGTTAATTAAAAATTGGGCTCTAACGATCGTGAACATTAAATAATTAATTCAGAATGCAGTACGACTTTAAATTTATTTTACACGATTGCATATTGCAATAAATCTAGGATATCTTGTATATATAGATGATTAATAGTTCATTTAATTTATTCGCAACGATTTAATTATTACTAGATACATCACAGTAATCTCGTTTTGATATGCGCTTCACATCGTCCTTGATGCGTCGCCATAAATTAATAATGGAAAATAGTAATAGATAAAATTTATTTTCGCAATCGATAAAGTTTGATTGATAATGTAATTTATATTAATTTAATATATTATATAATATGTCACAGAAATAGGAGCATAAAGTTACAAAAGTAATCTCGATTTTGCATAAAAACTTTTATTCTTTTTCCATTGTATAAATATAATTTGTATCCATCGTACAAATATAATTAATCTGCTCTACACTCAAATATGCGTTATGTCGCTATTAATTAGGATATAGTTCAATATTACCCGGTTGCTCAACGCGCGAATATTGTTTAACATTCTTGTTCTCCATTGCGAAATTCTTGTCATATCGTTGATTTGCGTTTAGAGATGGTGGAGTCGATTCCAGAGGAAAATGTGACAAGTGGTTTCGCGCGTCGTGTTCTCGTATGTCATATTTTAGGAACGCTTATCAGAGAATCGGAATGTCAGGCGAGACGTGAGTTGAGTATACATTTATGGCATGTTTCTCTCCATATCACATATCGTAATTTTAGTACACCTGAACTTGTTCATACAGACTACTGATAATCAGAGATGAACATAGTTTAAAGACCAGATAAAACGAATTCATCAAAATTGCAATTACAACTTAATAGCTCAGTTACCAACAGCACTTTAGCTCTCTAAAAAGAGGTGGTTTTACACTCGCAATTTTTAACAATTTCTCTGGAAATACGAGTCATTGAGCAGAGTGGCTGTGCAAGTTGGTAATAAACCTTAGTTTTTAGCAAGTTTAATGTTAACATTCTAGATTTTTCGCTCTGCAATCTTTTTCATTTTATAACTCTCGAGTAAAATATCATAAAGTGAGCTGGTTTTTACATTAAGTTCTTTCATAAATGTTTTTGTTTCTCGAAATGAATGGGTTTTCATGTTTTAATGCGTTTATCGATATAATTTCTTTTATTTTGTACAACGAAGTTTCTTAATAAGTAATGAGCGCATCTTTTTACTTAACTGTACCGAAACATATTATATAGGTACTATCTAATTTAACTCTGAAAAAGTTTATTATTTATGCAGTAGTATTATGCCGGAAGCAGTAAATCGTGAATTGTTATATAAAAAAAGGATTGCACATTTAAATAAACATGTCAAGATTATACATTACGATATATTACAAATATAACTTTCTATTACGCATATAGTAATGAAAAAAATATTTAAACGTAATAATATTAGTCAAATATATAGACAATTAAGATTCTTTCTCTAAAGAGTTGCGGTAGATAATGCTCAATTATGAAACTACAAATATATTAATTTTGCAAATGTATATGAGAATATATATGGTATAATATTAAATACTCACTTGTTTCTGTAACTCTTATTTTTCATATTTAATTTTCATCAATGTAATGTGAAACCCTGCTGCATTGCGCCACATTTGTCAACGGTTTTACTTTTCAGGATGCATTCCATTCGACTTCGTAAATTTGACTAATGTACACCTGCATTGCACTACAGCAGTAGACGCTCGCATTTCTTTTTCTTCCTATGCTCGATAAAACTATCAAGTGTCAGATATATATTTCTAGTTTTCCAAAACGTTGCGCTGTTATAATTTAAAAAAATTCGCTAGAAATATCTTGATTCTTCTCTATCGTAATTCTGTATATAAACGAAGATAATATTATTCAAACTCTTAGAGCAATTTCAGAACAAATAATTATTTTCGGTCGAATTTTTTTAGAAAGCTTTTTTTGTTGATATCCTTTAATGTAAATTTCTATTTTTGGCTCTAGAGTTATTAACTCATTAACTTGATTGCAATTAATTTTCTAATATATCAATGTCAGTCAGCTCTTTTAGTGTATAAATGATAATTTAAATAATCTATAGTATAAACATTTGTCAGGCATTTAAAGCATATATATTCTTAATGGCAATAATTTTTTGGGCGACATAAAGCAATCATTAAATATCGGCTGCGAAACATTCAGCAGAAAAAACTGATCAATAAGCGCTCAATGATTCTTTAATATTAGGTTTTTTATTTTATTAATTTTTGTCTTTAATTCTTTGTTAAATCTAAGTGTAGAATAAATCATATCAAGGAATCACTGAGCACTCACTGATCAGTTTTCTCTGCTGAACGTAGCCGTTCATATTTTAATAGAGAATCTCAAGAAAGTGTAATCGGAGTTCTAGAAATTCACTATACGCAAGTGACGAATACCCATCGTTTACTATCTGAGTGCGAAATACGCTCGCATTCCATCCGAGGCAAGAGCTTTTAGTTTGCACAAGTCTTCGATGGCGCATTGAGTGGAAAGTAAGGAGGGTGAATGCGCAAGTATGCATTTTATAAGGATCGTATAGTGGTGACATAAATAAATAAGGGTTCTAACCGTGACACTTTGTTATAGGCCATCCTTCACCTTTATAGCAGAAAATTCTGCTATAAAATAATAATTTTAACAAAATATGTTTCTTAATTTATTTTTTATTACAAAATATTAAAATTGATGTGTGTGTGTGTGTGTGTGTGTGTGTGTGTGTGTGTGTGTGTGTGTGTGTGTGTGTGTGT
>NW_017259351.1:984897-988815 GCF_001594045.1 Atta colombica
TTAAATTTTCATGTTTAAAAATAATATAGAATACAATAATATTTCGAAGAGAGAATCTTTTGAAGAAAAATAGCGTATATGGAATGATAAATACTGATCAATATCAAATGAATTTTTTTAAATTATCGTTGCGAAATATATTAAGGAGAGTTACAAAAAGCAATGATGATTAATATCTGAGGAGGAGGTATGTCCAATAAATTAGAAGCAAACCTCGAGGTTTAAAGGATCGTTATTATGCATACTCTTCATCAATCTTTATCCTAACATAGCATAGAATAATAAGAACCTGAGAGTTACAAGGTAGTCTAGATGTCCTAACCGGATGAATACGTTCATTTGACTTACATCAAAATTACGCTTGTTATCATTAAAGACAATTATGTTTGTTAGCAGGAAATTAAGGGAGCTATACAGTTGACTTCAGTGCACTTTAGTGCCTAATATAATCTTGTCACATTTGATGGAGCAACAGAGAAAATGTCTAGAGAATATCGCAAATTGTAAATTATTTTCTGTGTAGCTGCAATGCATACAGTTATATTAAAGAACAAAGAAATTCAATTGCTATAAGATTACAAAAAAATTGTCACATTTATAATTACATGTAAATAACTTTATCATGTGAATGTAATTTATATTTTATTAATATAAATCTACATTTCTTATTTATACTAATAATTACCTATCAATGCTATAGAATTTATCATGTTACATACTAGAATCTAATTCAATATTTAGTACATTATTTTCTCATGTTACTTATGAAATTAAAATATAATTAACATTGATTTTGCCATTTAACAGCATTTTAATTACAATAAACGCACGTGCAGTTTTTTGTATAGCTCCAATGTATAAAAAGTTAAAAAAAGAAAACAAGAAAATTTACAGTGATATGCCAAAGCTACAAAGTCACATCTTTAATTATGTATTAACTTTTATCGTGGATGTAATTAATATTTCATTAATAAATCTGTACTTCTTGTCTATGTTATAGTAATTACTCATCACTTACTATATGAACACACAGAATTCATTGCGTTATATGTTAGAGTCTAATTTAATATCTAGTATATATTATTTCCTTGTGTCACCTACGGAGTCGAGATTTCAATTGCAGTAAATAAACACGTGGATCGGGAACTGCAATTCATGCAGCTGGCATTCGCATAACTGCCATGCAAAACCGCTTATTACCTCTGGTATACAAGATTCGGATACCCCAGCAGCACGCTGATATAACCCTGTCTCACTTAGCCAATCAGAAAATTCTACGTAGCCAATTACCAGGCGCCCCGAAATTCCGGTTAGTCTCAAATTCGCTCCCGGCCTCAGGAATTGCATCTATAGCCGGAATTCATCGATACCTCGCATATAACGCTGCTCACACCCGCGTACACCCGCAAACGCGTAGAGCAATGCCGATCCGTGGCTGCGACGCGTGGACGCGACGCGACGCGACGCGACGCGACGCGACAGCGGAATCGCTTAAGCTGACGATCGAGAGAGATCAATTTTAGCCTGGTGATATTTGTTTATATCACATACCCTACGAACCCGTTTAAAGCGACAGCTAGGGATAAGGGCGCGTGACGTCTATGAAGTATCATGCTCGAACGGGCTATCGCACAGCGGTCGCGTTACGCTCCATCGCGCGATACAGTACACGCGACAATGCCTTCCCGCGTGCATGCACGTGTCCGCGCGCGAGCGAAGAAGCGCGTGCACCGATCGACGACGGCTTTGCGCGTAGCCATTCTTTTTTTTTCTTCTTTCCTTCGACACCTCCAGAAGCACTTCAACTCGAGGGAAATGCGAGAACTTTTATTCGGGACGCGATCACGGTTGCTACCTTTCGACTAGAGTTCGACGGCTCTCTTATTGGAGATCAATATACGGAAAAAATGATTTTGCTGAAATATCTAAAAATCTAGGTAGATACAAGTCTGAAAATAAGTTTGTTAGGTCATAAAAATAATTACGTAGGAAATTCGAACATGACAAACAATGCTGCAAAATGCTTTTGACATTGTAACAATCAGTTTGAGCGTCCTATAATTATTGTAATTATTTTGATGATCCAACAAAAAAGAATGTTAAAAAAGAGCTAATTTTTGCCTAAAAAGGTGTAATTAAAAAAAATAGCTTTTTTAATAGTTTTTTTTTTTAATCTCCTGGATACGATAAAATTATTTAAAAGTTCGTAGCGTTTGAAAATTAAGAAATACTTTAAAAATTAAGGGCGAATATACGTTTATTTAAATTTCGATAAACTTGTTCTTGCTCAATTTTCAAGTTGTTTCCCAAATGCTACGAACTTTTTAGTACATTATCATATCCAGATTCTTTTTAACATTTTTCTTATTTTCAGATCTGTATCTAGCTAAATTTTTAGACACTTTGTCAAAAGTTTTTTATGTGTAACTATCGAAACTGCTGAAATTGAAACTTCCTTGCAGCGCGCATTTAAAAAAAGGTCATCAAAATTTTGAGCGGTTAGTCGGAGATTCGATCAAAAAGCCGGAATTTTCGGTCATAAACCGGAGAATAACCGTCAGCAAAATGCGTTCGCCAAAATGAATTTTAAGAAAGGAACGCAGAAGAAAAGAGAGCTGAAAGAACTATCCCTCAGTATTAAGATCTGCGCACAGCTGTGGGAACGATTAAAATATACAATAATGAATTCTATTTAATATATTATAAGAAAACTTATTATTCATTTTTTTTTTCACTTACGTTATAAATATTAAGCGGAGATTAAATAAAAACTTGCAGAATAAATTAAAGATAATATAATGTTCTGCGGATTTAAATATTCTCAGTCATTTTATCATTTAATTCTTGCATATTATAGTCTTCTCTTTTCGTTTTTAATATTTCTGTTCGGCAAAGTTAGATGGGGCTAAAGAGTACACGTCGGGAAAACTATTACCGCCTTGACAAGCGCGAGAGATCGGGATAGCTAGGCGGTTGGTAGTCATGGAGGTCGTAGGACAAGAGAGGTTGAAAATTATGACAGGTACGTGCGACACGGAAGGACGTATCTCTGTCATTATAGGGCGCAAGATGCCGCAAGGATAGCTACCGGCGAAAACGAACGAAATGGGGCGAAAGAGGCGGACGCGACTGGCTCAATGGTGTTGCACAGCTTGTGCGCGCGACGTCGAGGGCTTCGTCATCATCGTCGTAGTCGTCGTTGTCGTCGCCGGGTCGCCCAGCTCAGTGATTTATGGCAGAATGGCTACGAGTCCCTTTCTTCCACGAGCGGCTTTTCTTTCGCGCCAGTCTCTTGCGTCGAGTCTCTCTCTCGTCGTTGACGAATTTTACGCCCGCTTGTTACTTACGTCCGAGTACCCCGTTCAACGAGCCCGCGATTTATCTCGACGTCGTGCGTGAAAGGCAAGTGGTGGACGATATTATTTGCGCGCCTGCCTGAAACATCGACCTGTACCACTACGAGGCAGGTTGAATTTTGAAACTATGAGAGAAGAATTTCCTTCGAACCTCACATTTTCGTTTAACTTTAATTCAACTCGTTCTTTGTTCTTTTACAAAAGTGGAACGAGGGAAAGAATAAATTAACTTGAAGTAAAGTCAACTAACTTAATGAAATTATTCCTCCCCCCCCCCCCCCCCGTTCTACGATGCCAAAGAAAATTTCAACAAAAATCTAATTGTGAAAATGTACGATTTCTAAGGATAATTAAATAAAATTATCATTTATCTAATGTTACATATAATTATTTAAAGAAACTGGAATATCAGATTGCTCGAAATTTTTGACTACTTTTCATGACGAACTGAATAAATATATGAATAAATATAAATATAATAGAGATAGAATAATAATATAAATATAATAGGAAATTAAATTTTGAACGATAATATTTATACAATTTATAAAGAATAAAATAT
>NW_017259351.1:988915-1024425 GCF_001594045.1 Atta colombica
TGTAGTGAATATTTCTACTCTCGTGGTCCAATCATGGTGAATTTAGCTAAAAATTTTCAAGAGGCTTGCCGCTATTGAATGATCTACAGAGAACCTTGTTGAAATATTTTATTTCGAAAATATTAAATATTTTATTTCAAAAAATATTAATTTTTTAGTGTAAAAAACTAAAAAATTGAGTTTTTTTTGTTAATAAAGCTGCAGTTATAATAACTACTATTTTGTTAATTTTTATTTAATCTTTATTTAATCTTTTATAGAGGTTCATTCTATTGTGACAAGTTTTTTGAACATTTCTAGTTAAAATTCATCGTGATTGCCACCGAAAGAGATATCACTGCATCGACGAGAATGCAGATAATGTGAATTATGTGAATTTGGAAGATGTAATAAGATTCATTTAAGTAATAAGATTCATTTGTAATAAGATTTTTTATTCTCTTTCTCTTTTTTTTTGATAGCATATTATGCGCAAACGAACGATCTTGAACTTGATCCAAAGTACATTTAATTCTCTTCCTCTTGTGACTCTCATTTGGGAAGTTTACTTCGCGAGCTTATTTCATCATAAGCGGTGAGATTAATGGGACTTTGATGACAAGTAAGAGTAACTAATCGAAGGTGTCACGCGAGCCATTTTGATATTAATATATACGACCTAAAACATTATTTGAATGCTACTAATTAAGGTCGTTTTGACGCTTAAATATAATTAATGTCACATTTAAGATGTTATCCGCGATTTTGATCGATCTTACTGTTTTATATTTTTATTACTTTCGCAAGACGATACAAAAAATTTGTTTCCTTTCAAATGCGAGAAATAAATAGACGAATTTTTCTAAATTAAAATACTTATGTACAAGTAAATTAATTTGTACAAATAAATAAATTAATTTTATTCTCCCTGGTGACGTTTAGTCGAAAATAGAAAAAGCACAAATACAATATTTTTTTTCACAGCATTCTTTGAAACTTATCGAAAATATTTCAATTCGAATTTAACAAATTTCTTAGCAAAATTCAAATCCTATTAATCACTCACGGAAAATCTTGAAATAGTTCAAAACAGCATTCACATGACACATTTCATTATACTTATATAATTGCACGTTCCTAAAATACTAGCTTTCGGGAAAATCAACGAAAGAGAATCGCTCTTAGGAATCTAATTCACTTCGAAAGCTTTAACTTGGATGCCCACACTATGAGAAATGCCCGCGCAGGAAAATCGTACAGTCGCGCTCTTAATCTTGTGAATGGTTTTCCTCGCGTTGTGTGCATTCTTCATAGAGTGAGCTACATGAGTCGTTGAAACGTACGCTGTCGAATTTCACACTCATCCTGGGCCGTTACTTACATGCACGTACTTCAACGAGTTAGTGATTTATTTTTGTGCGCGGAAGAAAAGCAGGAACATTATGAGCTCGCAAGTTTGATATTTCCCGATAAAATTACTCTACAGTGTATAACAAGAAAAAGATCTTTCTTCATATTTTATGCACTTAATTATGAGGAGCGGAAATTATTCGCAGCTACTACGTATAATAAAATTAATAAAATTATGTAAATGTTTTGCTAGCTTCTCTCTTAAAGATGAAATCTTTTTATAAATTTATCTTACAGGTATCTTATTTGATATACATTTTATGAATATCTTAAAATTCATTACATCGATTTTAATTTAGTAAAAAGTCATTTAAATTACATTTAGTTTATAAGGAAAACTTTCATGAGACTTCTATATTCATATTTCAGAACAGTATGATGTTATTTATTTTTGAAGCAGCTTATAAAACGTTTGGAAAGAGTATTAAGCATTATATCACAGATAATTCATGTTACTTGAAAGCTTGCAATACAATTTAAAACATAAGATTTTGAAAGCTATATTTGTTTCAACGAATGCTTTTAAGCAATGTAAGTTATTTAAGATATAATTGCATAAAGAATTTGTGCAGTATAACATCAGGTAGAATATTGAATACATAAATACTTCCTTTGTAAAATGTACGTTCTTCATATATAAATATATTCATATATAAATATACATTTTTTAATATTATATTTTAATATGAATAAATAAGTAAATATATATTGCTCCTTTTATTAAATAATCTTAAAAGACTGGATAAAATAAACTACAAGCAAAAGTTGTGTTTCGAGCAGTTTTGTTACAACACGTAACAATAACGCTGAAAATAAATATAATGAATCATCAAGAATAGAAAGTTTAATCGATACAAGCTGCTTCGCAACAAAAAAGATTAATAAAGTTAAAGCTAACAGAAATGTTCGTGTAAATTTAAACAATCACGCAATGGTCTATTTCTCAATATAACTACATACATGTTTGCAAATCACGTGCGTCAGGCACGTCAGAGGAAAATTGTTAATTAACAATTTTGTTAAGTAATTTATGACTTACATAAAGTGATCTAAGAACTTCAGTTTATAATAAAGGAAAGAACTTGCTAACGAGAAGAGACATGTTAATAGCTCAAGTGATAAATTAGGCAAAAGTACCGCAATTATTAAGTAATCTGCACAGCAATTAATTGAGGATACAATAAATCCTTTACTTGCATCGACTTTCACTTAAGATATTATTAAAATTAAATTAATTAAAATAAAATTCAATCGTAGTTGGATATAAAAGACTTAGTTTATTATTTTTATTCTTCAAACTAATTATTTTTTACAATATTAATGAATATTAATAATTATATTTATTGTATTTATTATTTTTTGTAGTACAATAACTATTTATAATATTTTAATATATCTTTTAGCAAAAATGAAATTTGATAATTATAGGCGCGATAATTATATTGCGAAAATTTTTTGACACATTTTGACAAATTTTTGAAACACATATTTTTATAGAGATTTTATTCAGTCACAACTATAATTTATTTCCAGGAACGAATTCAGCTCGTTACGTATTTCTGAATGTATAATTCTTCGATGCATTGGAGTGCAAGTAAAAAAAAAGGAATGTTTCCTAGCTATTGTTGATTATTGTTCATTGAACAAAGTACACGATAAAATTGTAAATTCTTTCTCCAAATTATCGAAGTTTCATTATTTCCTCAAACTCCTAATTTTTAATAATAGATATCAATCCTTATTACAAGTGCAATCGAAAAAATTGAAATATGTAATTAATTCTTAGTATATACATATAATTGGATCATTCCTGTATGTTCTTTTTATTTTTGAAAAACTAAGAGCATCAAGTAATTAGTTACAACATTTATATTACAATTTTTTGTAAAGAAATCTTACAAATACTTTCTAAAGATGTTAAAGTATATGTAAGATTTACTTAATTTTGTATGATGAAAATTATTCCGGAATAACCATCGTAAGTAATAAAGGACCAGAAAATCATCGTGTATGTACTAAGTTAATTAAATCCCTGCAAAATGAGAATGTTCAGTGGCATCAATGGATCGAAACATAGTAGCGTGCCTTAAGATTCAAGAGCCTTTAAGAGTCAAGGTTAGTCGACAAGTGAAAGACAATCAAATGCCTTTTCAAGGACGAGCGTTCTTCCGGCGTTGCTCCTTCGGTCAGGAGCAACTATTTCCAGAAGAAAAGTGACCATTCCGTGCTGCGATCATTAATATTCATGCTTGCAGCACTTGCCGGCGGTGTGTGTAGCCAGCACGAATTAAAACCAGGCTGGCACAGCTAAATAATAAGCATGCATGCGATGAAGTGATCCGCGTTATTAACATAGACCTTGCCCTAGCGATCTTGCCGTGCTTCTTCCAGTCGATGAGACAACTAGGGTGCTGGGGCCACCCACGATCCAAGCGGGCGAGCGGTTGAAGGGGAGACGTCGTTCGAAATTACTCGCGGTCACGCCAGCACTCCTCGACAAAACCTGCCAGAAGCACTCTACGCTTGTGCCCTTCTCTTCTCTAACCGTTGTAGTAGTAGCACGTGTTCTGCCGAAATTGCGATATTCCTGCATGCCACAGTTCTCGTTTCGATCGACATCTCTCAGCGATGCATCTTCGCGTTCATCCCCATATGTTAATGGGAGAAAGATTACGATAGTGTAAGTAATGATTAGGGAATTATTTCGAAGACAAATTTACTACACTCTTTATCTTTTGTTTTAAACAGTTGCTCTATTTTCTATTTTATGCTAATTTTAATAATAGCTTATTACATGCAAATATACTGTAATAAGTATTATGAGTTATTAAAATATAAATTTTAATATTAACTTATAATATAAAAATAATGTTAGGTGTTTTTATGAAAAGAATTGATCACATTAATATGGAAAGTCAAGATACATTTTATAATACATATATAATAAAAGAATTAATAATTGGTATGAATTTACTGTGTAAAAATATATCATGAATAATGTAAAGATTTCGTTTTATACTTTGAGTAGTGAAACGAATATGTAATGAATTTGTATCGAATTCCTGATGTTACGTAAAATAATCAAACCTGTAAATCTCATCTTGATTCAATTCCTTTCTTTAACCGACGTATAAAAAAATTTAATGGACCTTTGTGTAATGGAAATGCAACGCGTTAGATGCATGGTTTATTACTCTTACCGTCTTTTGTACCGCGCGCATTTCTCACCTCCTTACTACAACGTGAAGTAACCGGATTATACTAAAACGAATCAGTTACGTACCGCAGTAAAGGCACGTTCTTTACTTCTCCTTGCATTCGAATGGGATCGAAATACTATACGGAAATACATGACGGGCTAAATTTGCATGCTCAAGTGCTTGGAAATTAATGGCCATGACTGAACGAATTTCTTCCCAAAAATACATACGATGTGTTGCTAAAATTCTTAGGCTTCGGAATTCCTTATCTAATTTTATCTTTACTTAACAAAGATTATCAATGTTTACTACATTACAAGAAAATTTTGTCAATCGAGTTTTAGAAAGAAAAATAAATAACATCATCTTCTATTTAATTTGAAATTTATTTTAATGACATCTTATTCAATTTGAGATTTAGTTACAAATTAGATAGTAATATTGTTTAAAATTATTAACATTTTTAAAGATGACAATTACTGCTTTAGTTTCGAGAAATGAATAATGTTTTTAAATAAAATAAAAAAAAATTCTTCTTAAAATAATCCTTTCTTACTAATTAAATATAATGACCCTCTTAATCTTTTCAGACTGAATTTCATTATGAAAACTATTTTTAAGTTTTTAAGCTCTTGAGTATTCCACAAGCTATAATTATTCTAAAAAAATATCACGTTTTGTGCGCGCGCGCGCGCGTGTGTGTGTGTGTGTGTGTGTGTGTGATATCGGTTACGTTGATTGTAGGAAAATGTTGCAATGAGAACTTTTTATTTTTTGCATTTTATTATTTTAATTATTAAAACATTAATAAATTCAAGTTAAATATTACTACTAAAAATATTCAAAATAACAAAATTATAACTTGCGTATATATTTTTTATTCTATTATTTGTTACTACATGATAACTCCATTAATAATTGTATCGTTATCTTTTTGCATAATTATTTTCGTGAAACCAAAATTCATTTGTTCAAAAATGTAAAACAAATGCGAGAAAAATACATATTACTCATTTACATATTTATTATGCAAATACTGGGAAAAGTTCATTCGTACAATATTCTCTGTATGATAATACAGTTACGATAAATTTATTACATTATTAAATTTACACGGAACATAAATCTTTTATAATTTAATTTATGCTACAGTAGTCATTATTAAATGTATATGTGACGATTAAACTTTTGAAAACATTAATGATGTTTGTAGTCTTACTAATTTTGATTTTATTTCTATATTTATTTGTATAATGCATATCATGAGTATAATTCCAATATAGGGAACGGTTTCATCATTCGTCAAACAAAACCTATCAAAATAGAAGTGAAGCGCACTTTAACCTATATCTCGTTTGAAAACGGTGAAAATTTCCTGCTGAAATATGCGGAGCTTTAAATTTTGTGCGCTTAAATGACTGAAAGCAAATTGGTGAGAATGAATGAATACCAAGCCGTATAAATCCTTGCAGAGAGATATGAAGTTACTGGCTCGTCGCGAAAAATCTGATTTTTGCTCGTGACGTTTGTAATAACGAATACATAAAGCCCGTCTGTGTGCAAAATTAGTGACGTCACGATTTCGTTATTTCTAACCGATATTTATAGTAATTTATACACGAAAATATGTAACGTTGACATATGATTTTGCGATTGCGGAGATTCTCTTTTCTGTTGTCATAAGCGATATTATAAATATTATTAATATCATTTAATGGTAAGTGGAGAAGTGTATTTTTGCCTTGTTAGCAAATATCTCTATAAATATCATTAATTGTTATAAAAAATAAATAAAAAACATTGTTTAAAAAAATAGAAATAAGATACAATTTTGATATCGTACGAAAAAATATGATTGGTTTACATTTTACGATAGATTAATCTTTTGTTGGTTGTATATTTTCAATTTTAATGTGAAAAATTTTTTGAAATTTAACTAAATTCGTAGAATTGTGTAGAAACAAGTTCTCTTCATAAAAAATAATAAGTTTTTCGAGAAATATGTAAACGTGTCGCTAAATGCATTTGCATACGCAATGCGCGTTTACCTTTTTTGCGACGAGAGATATTCATTATTTCATGTGAGGTACTGTGGTGAAGCCCAACTCCCGTGGACACACTAACTTCTTTGCGTCGTTGGCAGAACTGCACAATTTGCACGTTGTGCTCGTTAACGCAAAGAGTAACCGCGATATCCGGGAAACCGCTATAAAAACAGCGTCAACGCTATAAAATATTGAGTCAGGTGTGCGCGATTGCGAAATAAAAATAAATACGAGAAAACTTCGTGTCGATGCCTGCGATTCAGTCTGTCCTGCAACAATGGCGGGAACGTGAGTTCCCGGCGCTATCAGCTGGAAACTGGTAACGGTCTCGCTCACTAAGAACGCGAGTATCTCGCGGAATTCGGGACATAAACGCGTTGCGCGCGAGCATCGTCATTTTTCACATTATATAGAGAACGGAAACTTACGACATTACACGAAAGCCGTAAAAGAGTAACGCCATTCAGTAGGAAAGATAATGGGAGGAGTTATTAAGACTGTGAGTTTAACAAGAATACGACACGCTCTGCATATAATACGCGAGAGTTCCTTATTGTTACTTCCTTTTTCTTGAATTTAAAAGATAAACACAACAGAATTGTAAAGGTAAAATAATAATAATAGAACAAATATTACTACTAATTGAGAAAAATAAATTTAATTTTTCGATAATGTCCTTTCAATAACATTTAAATACTTGATATATTTAAAATGTAAAATAAAAGTATATAAAAAATAAAATACAATTAAAACGATAAATTTATATATAAATTGTATATCTCAACTATTAGAAAAGATATTTATTGAACGAATTATTGACAAAATAGAATAAAAAAAATGAAATTGAAATGAAGTTGAAATTTTCGATAAGAATAATTCAAATTTCTTTATATTTCTCTGTAATGTAATCATCTTTATAACTTTAATATACTTATAAAAGTTATACTTTAGAACTGATCCTCTTTTTAGGAAAGAAATATCAAACTTTCTTTTAGCGTATTCCGTATGACAAGATTGTTTAAGCATAGAAGATCGTAACTTACGACTTAGCTGCGAAGACTTCGCGGAATATCATCGCGGAAGCAGCTGAAGGAATTCGAAGTGCAAACGCGGTGAAAGCAACCATTTTTCACTCACCGTTTAAAGAGAAGATGACACTGCCACTGAGCATACTGCGAAGAGGGTAAAGTGCCCCGAACCCAACAACGACACTTTCGTGGCGCATATATGCCGTGCTAGTAAATCGTTTAATGCGAGATTCGCCCGGAACGACCATTTAAGCGGCCGAAGGACGATCTCGGCACGTTCCACCATGTTTGCACTTAGGTGAAGCTGCACCTTGATTTTATCATACCGATGTATTCTGGCGCGGTGCTGATCGCCATTCGGCCGGATGTCAAGGATACGAGAGCGGAAAATGGGATTATTTAAGGTGTAATTAAAACGGGATACTCATGTGCCATCCGTTGCAAAATTAAGGAGAGATCTCCACTGACCATTAGAAATTTATTGATTACGGTCGTGAACTTCCACTAAATACAGCATCCAGTTATATTACATGGGTCTTTGTTAATTTTGTGGAACTTGTAGTTACAGTTTGTGCTAACTCAATCTCGAAACCAGCAAATTATTTGGTCGAAGTCATTATTTAACTCTGGTACAGTGATATGAGATGCTTATTGAGTGAGCGCGAAACTCTATCAACGTAGAAGTTGCATAATATTCTATTAAATGTTTAATAACTAACTGTTCGTATAAAATAAAATTCTAAAGTCATATTATGAAGTAAAATTTTTAGTAAATTCAAATTTTATTATAAAACAATTTTAACAAAATTCAAAAGAAATAAAATCTTTATAATTAAATCATTAATATAATAAATCAAGAGCATGAAAATTTATGCTAAATGTTTTATACGTAAACAATTTTATAAATTTATATCTTATAATAATAACATATAGATTATGTTTCGACTTTTCTGTTATACATTATCCATACAGTATTTTAAATTAAAATTAAAAAGGTTACATCACAATTAATTTCACATCAAACAAAATTTGATTACATTTCGACCGCTTATGTTGCTAGCTTGTCAATTTGATTCTTTTGAATTGATCATCTTCAGTTTTCATGCAATTAATGCCGTAATTTTTCTTATCCGTATAAATAACCATCCCATTATAAATTGTATCGATATGAGACATATAACTGCAAATAGACGAATTTTCATCCGTCGTAGGTTTTCATGCTGCTGACTTATTATTATTGATTTAACAGAATTATTGAAAGAGTTTAATCAGGAAAAATACTCGTATATTCTGTACTGCAGTGCAGAAAGCAAATTTCACTTCGGATTTTTTTAGCAATCTATCTTTGTCGACAATTCCACCCAAAATACACATACACGCGCGCACGTACAATCACGATGAAGCTGCGTGCCGCAGAAAATGTGGGACGCGTCCAGGCATGCTCTGAAAACTGCATTGACGAGCGTTCACATCGGGATGTTATGGACGTAGTCTTTAATTGACCGATCGCACTTTTGCCTCGTTCAATTCGGTCGGCGTGTACCATATTGCCGAAATCGAGATCGTGGATCGAGATCGGGTCAGTTGTCCCGAGTTTATGAGACCACGCATCGGGATTTTCTATTTTTAAAAAATTGCCATTTGTTTTCGTGTTTTCTCCGCATCTCCACTTCTTCCTCATTTCAGTTCCGCGTTTGTAAAGACGTGCATCGGGAACGAAACGCATCTTCTACCGTTGACGAGTTTAAAATAAGATCACGTGTAGACGTGCGATGTAATCTATATGAAACGTGCCGGGATAAGCAAATGGCCTGCTAACGATTGAAACGAAAGTCTGGTGCAATTCTGAACCATGTGTTTTATCTTAGAATTCAAATTCTAACATAATATTGCGATTACAAAAAATACACTGTACTGCGATCTTAGAAGATAAATAATTTAACTTTTTTATATTTTTTAATATTATTTTTATTATCTAAATGTATCACATTGAATTTTTAAAAGAAAATTTAATTGTAACTTGCTCTTTAAATGAAATTTTAATTTTATCAAGTAAAAATCTTTTGGATTAAATATTTTAATTAATATTACATTTAATTCTATAGTCATTGATTTATTACTGATATATGGATCCAAACTGCATATATGTTTCTATACACATTTACATTATATATGTATTGATCTTTTGTCGTTTGTTTTAAATATTTACACATTTAATTACATCACACCTCTGTTTGCGTTTAGCTCGCAGCAGACCTTTAACCTTTCAAACTGATTTCGTAATCAATGGTCTTTTTTTTTATTTTTATATCGTTCAATTTTATTGTTTCGTATTTAACTTCCCCGTTTTACTCTTTCGATCTCATATTTCTATCTTTACGATTGTTTTTATTTATTATTGCGCATTTATTTTCTCGGATGTGTTAATTAATTTTTTTCATTTTGTTTCGTTTGTTTATTGCAATGCCAGAAAAACAGAAGAGTGGATGCATTTTCTGCACATTATGTTAGAGTCGGCGAAAACCGTTTCCGACTATAAGTTTGATAGACGTGACTAAATGGCGGTTAGCTTCGACGTCATCTTTATAACTGCAGCTATTCCAACGCCGTCGCCGTAGCATGTATTTAATTGGTGATTAAACTGAATAAGAGTCCATTGGCTAAATTCAATACAGATGATTCGCGGTGTTATAACATTCTCAACGCCTTGATTATTATAAATAATCTCCCCCTTCTTTTATCATATTATGCGTTATCACCACGTGACATCATAACTGGCAATATCTCAGTCTCTAACGTGACTTGGAAGTTTAGTTTCATTTCGTCTTGCAATTTATAGCCCTTGGAATTTTAAATTTATATATACATTTCTTTTGTGAAACTTAAGTCCTCTGATTTCATATACTTTATCTTTTGAACTATCTATTTGTTGCTCTTTAATTAGAGTTTTATTATTAATTTATTGAGCTATAAATTAACAATACAGCTAATTCAGAGCTTTACTGTATTTAATATATATTATATTAATTATAATATAATACAGTTATATAATAATAAGTATATTTCAAATACAATTCCAGTCAATCAATAATTATCTTTTAAAATTTATTTGACTTTTAATTTTTGATAAAATAATTTTGACTTTAACAATAATTTATTTACTTGTATAATTTATTTATTTATTATATATAAGTGAATAAATTATTTAACAATTAATTAATTAATCTTTATTCAGTAAAAAACAACTAATTAATTTTTATACTCGCATTAACTCTAAAAAGTATTTCTATTGTTGATCAAATAATGTACATTTTGTTCGATAATTGTATACACAAAGATAGTATTTTTGTGGACGTCAATATTATTTATGTAAATGCGAAAATTGTAAGGAATAAATTTTTAGCATTCGAATTCTTTCTCGTATGAAATGCATTATATGCAGTGTCAATATTTTCAATGGTTGCAGCTAGCGAATTCAGCTGTATTAGCTAACACGTTTGCATAATCAACAAACTGGTCCACCACAATGATCTATAGAATCAAATAGCGCTGCAATGAACTTTTGATTTTGTTTTTGTTCGGGCTATATAACTTGAAAATTATTACATAGTTAGAATTACAAGCAGAAGTTCGAAATTCTATTACTTATAGCAAATTTGCATTTTGTTGTTTCGATTTTCGAAGATTAATTTTTTTCTTTTGATTAACGGGAAAAATCTCACTTTTTTAATCGACACCTCAGTATTAGCGAGATCAAAGTGTTTAAAAGCGAACGCTACTCAATTTCCTTTTCTCGTGTACTTTGAAGATGAGGGCGGTAATTGAGTGCATGCAAACGCTATGTAACGTATAGCGTCTAATTAACAGCTAAATTCGCGATCGATGCGAGACTCCGCCCCTCCGGAGTTTTCAACTTATTTACAAATTGTGCAATGACCTATAATTAGTAATATTAATTCCATCTACTGCGTTAGCGAAATAAAACCGCGCTGAATGATAAGTCTTTAAGTTTCGTTCGAACGTCTTATATGATTATGTCAGAAATATCGCTCTAAAATTTTTACTCATCTAATGAACGATAAATGGATTTTATATGGATTATATATACATGCGTTATATCTTTACAACTATACGCTTTGTGTTCGTATAATTAGAACACGACAATCAGCAAAGTAACATTTTCTCGTTATGAAATAAGCACTTGCGATTTAACGATCACAAGTCTTTCTCTTAGTACACGCGTACATTACATACATATCTAGAATGAAATGAATTACTCTTCTAGAAAAAATATCGAGAAATAAGATATTTCGAGATATTTGAAAAAACAGTGATATTTGATTAGAATATAATTGCCATATAGCACAGATCATTACAATATTGTACCAATATTACAATATTCAGCAAACACTGCAATAATATTGCTATGTATTTCTGTGCTGTATAAGTCTCTTTGTGTAATACATTTACTACGAAGTGTTTAATTACTGTTAACTATTTTAACTATTGAAGTGAGACAAAGTGAAGACAGAATGTCCCTTCGCGTTATTTTTGCAAAGACTTACCAGTACGTAGACCGCGAACGGCATAACAAGCACCGCTACGAGGAGATCGGCGACCGCCAAACTGACGATAAAGTAGTTAGTGACAGTCTGCAATGCTCGTTCTCTCACTACCGCTAGGATGACGAGCACGTTACCGAAGAGCGTCAAACACGGCACGATCACGAGTATCAGAGCCCACCAGCTGTTCGCGTTAGACTTCTCATCGACGCCGGCAGTCCCGCACTCGCCCGGCCTAACGGTTCCTCCGGCGACTATCGACGACGTGCAATTAACGCTACTGAGATTCAGATCTGTGCCGCCGTCGTAGTAGGCCGTCAGATTCACGAGAACACTGTAGTTCAATCGATTGATGTAATCACTCAGGTCGTCGAAAGCGAAGAGGTCGGATACGCTACCAGTATAGTTGTCAACGCTCGTAGAGTACGACGACGTGGAGTCTGCGAACGACGAGGAGGCGGACAGAGTCGAGAAGGTGGCGGTCGTCGAGTCATTGAACCAACCGGATCCGTCGCCATCAACGTCACTATCATTCCCTGCAAGAGCATCGCCCAGAAAGTCCGCCATCTTCTCCTCTTGCACGATCGTGGCGACAACATCGATGGCGTTTGTAGCCACTTCTCCTCCAGGCGGCTCGTCTAGATGCCGATGCTCGCGGATCAGCGAAAGGTTTCGAAGGATCGACCTCACGAACGATTCATTCACTCTTGCCATCACAATCGATCTCCGTACTCGACCTTACCACCACGGTCAGGCACTGACACCAATCACGAGATTTTTGAACATCTCGCCCGGGATTTCATCTTCTTGCCTATGCTCGACATTTCCAAGTTAACTTATCTTCTGGGCTACGATCACATTTCCTGTCTTCTGTTTCCCTTCCTTTTTTCTTTCCACTCTGCCGTTTCCTTTCTCTTCTCTGGATTCTTTTTCTTCGTCTAGGTAGCAAGTACGATAAGACTTCTTGATCCTCTTTACGAACAAGAAGAGGTACTGTTTCTAACCGGCCCTTTGGCCGGTAGCACAGTTTTCCAGGATTCCCAGCTTAGACACGTATCAGTTGAATCCTTCCTCCAGAATTTCTGTAATGGAGGAAAGGTTGGTGGTCACTATCAGCGCTCGCTTTAACGGGAAAACATGTAACCGGGACAAAAGTTTGTTTTCAAATTTCGCTCGGAAAATTGCCCAACAGAAATTTTCCACTTGTAAAACGTGACCTAGAATCGATACCGTGTTCTCGACCTGTATGTACATACGCAATGTAAACTAAGCATTCCTAACTTTTCAGTTTAAATTTTTATGAAGGCGCGGGTTAAACGTGTGTGTTCTCAATTTTAATTGCAAATGCAGTAGTTAGTCGGTTATTCGTTATTTAATTGGTATCGGAATTTAATAAAAGTTTTAACTAAATTTTTCTTTCAGATTATTGTTAAAAACTAAATTATTATTGTTGACTAAATTCTTTTATCATTTATTACTTTGTTTCATTAGTCATTATTTGGAAATTACTAATTATAAATTAACTTTTAAAAAAGTGTCGTTTGAATATAGATACAACAAGGTTTTATTATTTAACTATTCTAGGAATTCGCGCAGAGTCCTTAATTTTTAAGTTTTAATAAAATTATAACTATTACGAAAGCTTTTTATTTTTTTTTTGTCGTAATTTTCTTTATAATAATGTGCCCAAGATTGCCGCCGTATCCATTACCGCGTCCTCAAACACTCTCGCCAAGTAGAACAAACGCGCTCTATTACTCCGCTCGTGATCGCACGGTGATTTTAATCCCGATCAAACTTTCCAAGCGAGACGATAAATTTACGCAAGGAAGTCGCCCGGACTATCGAGTGTCTCCTCTCTAATGAAACGTGGAAGGAAAAACTCGCGCAAGGTCCCATCTGCGCGTACCAACATTCGAGACGAGTGTCTCGTGGTGCAATCTCGGAATTAAACAAAAGCTCACGATTGTTCCCATCCGTCCGCCCACGGATCGCTCGAAATGGAACGCCGTTGCATTCTCGGTATAGGCGAAAGATCGAAGGTATATGCAGAGAGAAAAGTTGGATGACAGTTGGACAGGCATTATATGGTGTTTCTTTTCTGGCACGTGCGCTCGATGAGGATGTGAGAAATGTAGAGACAAAATCAGAAGCAAGAGAGAGATGTATATGTGTGTGTGTGTGTGTGTGTGTGTGTGTGGTGTGTGTGTGTGTGTGTGTGTGTGTGTGTGTGTGTGTGTGTGTGTGTGTGTGTGTGTGTGTGAGGGAGGGAGAGAGAGAGAGAGAGGGAGAGAGAACGAGCAGAGGATAGGCCTCGAAAGATTTCAACACAGCCGTAGGTAAACCCTCTTAAGGACAGAAATCATCTCCTTATCCCACGGGACCTTCCTCCGTCGATTCGATCTCTGCTCTATGTAGAGCCTAGAGTAGAAAAGCGAAGTGCTACCGGTATATGTGTATATCGCTTGGCAATATCTTTCAGACTGTAAATTCCTCAGAGTATCGCAGTCTACTGGCTGTAAAGTTCACGGGATATATATGTAGCGCATAATAGCATCCGGTATCCGCTATCTGAATTCTCCCGGCCATGGAGAGTTGGCGGTGTTCATGTAAGCTGAGGGTGAGGAGGGAAGGGAGTCCGATGCAAGCAGGGGGAAGGTGGTTCGCACACGGTTAGCGGGGAAAACGGGAACAAAGCGGCTCTGGAGCTGTGGAGGCTCCTGTTAAAAGCCTATGTCGGTCTCTTTCCTTCATTCGTCGGACGACGGATCTATCCATTCTTTATCGACGGCCATTCGTGCCCACGCTTGCGAAAATTGAATTCCATTGTGGCAGCTATTGCAGGCGACCGCGGCGAGTCGTCCGTTTAATGCATTAAGCGCAGCGAATATGCGAGCCGACCGTGTGTCAGCTTGTACTGTTTTGGGTTGCAAATGCGTGCCACGAAAGATCTTTTTATTTTTCCTTACACGAATGCGCGCAGTTAATACATTTGTTTCGCGCGGGGATATGTGTATCGACATTGCGAAAAAATGTCACATTATTCACGGTTAAATAAGTTATCAAAGAAGATGTAGAAAGATTATAAGTATGACGAAACATTATACTGATTTGTATTATACGATTATATCGTAAAATAGTATTATATGTATATAAAATAGGTTTATATATATATATTTTTATTACTAAAATGATTAAATTCAAAATAATCAATTTTTTTCAAACTTTGATCACCAAAAGTTTTAATTTTAAATGTTGTCTGTAGAAAATTCTCTTTTTTATTTACAAATATGACACAACCTAAATCGATCACTTTGAAAGTATTATAAACTCTTTGAAAACTTCAAGAAGTGCTTATTTTAACTAAAAAATTACATTTTTAAATTGTGTTATGTTTGAAGTAAAAAAACGAGATATTTTTAATAAAACAACAACCAATGTTCAAAAATTTTAGTTACATCAAATATATATATAAATATAGATAAATAATACAGACGTAAATAAAAATTGGTTTGAATATAAATGACTGAAAGCAAAAATCTTGCAAAAATATATCTTTTTTTAATTTTTTCATACACATATTTTTTTCAAAAAGCTACATTTATATTAAATTTAAATTTATGAGAACTTTTAGTATATTTCATCAAAGTGACGCATATAAAGAGAATGAGTAGAATTTATGGGAAGATAACTAACTGTATATTTAGAAACTATAACAAAATATCTATATAAAGACATATCAAACTATAATTTTCCATGATGTAACTAAAATCTATATGCTACAATCTATTGCAATTTTTTTAATGAATTTTATATATAGTTGCATATGTAAATAATTAATTTTTAAATTTTATTCTTCACATAAATTAATTTTTATTCTGTATTTAAATATTTTTGTTTATATCTTTTAAATATGTGTATTTTAATTTTTATTTTGTAAATTAATTGAAGATAATAAAATTTAGAAACTAGAGAATATATGTTAAATAATTAAATTAATGTTTATTCTAACACTCAATATTTCGAAATTATTATTTTAAACTGTAATATATTTTTTACCAAAATTCTTTTATAACGTATAAATTTAATAATACAATGTATAATATGATGTATTAATAATTATGACCTGTTTAATTTTTGATATATCAATGTATTGTTGATTTTAAAAATTCTAAGATCAATATATATAAAAAGAAAAATTGGAGGATTTTATCTTCGCTTTTATAAAAGAATAAATGCATATAACCTAGTTCTTCTAAGCTCTTGAAAACCATTAGGGAAAAAATCCGGAGTAGAGACGACCTAGAAAAGGAAACAGCACGCATCCTGTAATTCACCCCGTATTCTCTTTTATCTCTTTTTTCTTTCATCATCAGCATGCTCTCCTTCATCGTTCAAATCTTCTTTTTACTTCATATATCGCGGCCTTCGTCCCATTCTCCAGCAACGAGTATTCGACGGAAGTGTAGGAACTGAAGAAGAGTGAGTGAATTTTATCAGAAGGAATGTATACCCACTGCGAAAGTCAAATCTTAAACGTCGTTCCGCCCGAGGCCGACATTTTAGACTGTCTCTTCGATATCGACATTCTGGAAATGTTCGCGAATGCCATTCCCGACTTCGTTCTGTCGTGTGAATTTGAGGAAAGTAAACGGAATGCTGCGGTGTAAGTGTTTTATATAATAGCAGTGTCGCATTGCCATTTGTTGCTCGAATTACTATGTGAATTACTATTATTCTATTACACAAGCTGCTTTTGCAAATCTACTGTTTTCTATATTTTCTTACTTTCATAATAATTGATGTACAATTAATTTATTTATGCAATTTAATGATTTTAATTTCAAGTCAAATATTAATATTTAAAAATAATGAATATTTGTTGAAAACTTTCAACAATTCCCGGATTCACAAATCGATTTAAAGTCGATTTTTAGGACTGTTTTATTTGATATCTACTAGATTTTCTATTGATCTTCGAAAGAAGATCGATATTTTATCGATGCAGCGTTAGCAAAACATCGATCTTCTCGATGCATCATTGATAAAATGTCGATTTTTTTCGAAGATTAATAAAAAATATAGGTTTCGAAAAATCAATCGATATTGATTTGATTTTGACTTATAAATCAGGGTTTTAATTATCAACAATTTGTAAATCAACAATCTGTAAATTGAAAAGAATTGAAAGGATCTTCAGTATTTTCTGAGATATATCTGGAATTCTAAAGCTGCAAAGAAATTTAAAGAGATTAACGATGAAATATATTTAACAATACTTGCAATATTTTTAACGACAAAGTGTTTTATATATCATATTACTCTTTTCATTCTTTATGCTTTCATAGTATTTTATACATGGAATATATGATACCGAGTTAGAGCGCAGGCAAATTATTCATAAGAATACTGCTATTCTCCCATGGAATCTTTGATATTTTGAAGATTATGGAAAATGATTTAAAGACTTGTTGAATTTGTAGATACCATTATTTTTCCGATATTATTCTATAGAAATACCCGACTTCTGTTTACAGATTGTAAGGATTGTGAACTGATATACATGCTCGATTACGATTAATGCTGGTCTGAGTAATAAGTGAAGTAAGAATATTCTCTTTTCTTCTGCCTCTTGACAGAAACGTGGCGTTACTTGAATATGTAAATATGCAAAACGATATTAATCCCTAGTGAAGAACACAGTGTTGAAATTTTGTTCTCGGCATTTGGCGCCGTTGTTGCCGCTCGCGTCCCCTCCTAAAGTAAAACTTCATGCATTATTCTGCGCTTATGCACAGAAAAGAGAAAATACCGAAATTTGACATTTCATTTCCTCCAAACCTAACATAGTATGCGCGTAAGGACAGATGGACATTACGCATTCAAATATCTCGCAATATTTCAGAGCAGAAAACATTTACGTTTATAAGAAAAAAAGTGATGCGAATTTAAAGATTTTAAAGATGTGCTTTATTAAAAGAAAAATGGATTCATTAGAATTTATTCCGTAATTTTCAATTGCTTCGTTAGGCGTAAATAATCTTTCGACTCATCAAATTGTGCGGAAATAATTTCACGATCTATTGTGTTAAACTTAATTATATTAATTAGTTATATCAATGAATTAAAATTAAGAGAAAAAAACAAGCCTATTTTTGGTCAAAGTGAATCTTAGTGCTTTAATATTTCAGAGTGAATTTATGTACAAATTCAATTTTGCATACCGAAATCTTTTTTGGTTTTGTAAAACGCAATCATAAACAGAACTATAATATTGCATATTAAATTGAAAAGCAATTTATTAATTTTTTATATTAATGAGCATTTTAGAAGAACATTAATAAATTTGAAAATAGATGAAAATAAATTGATACAGTCAGTAACAAATATCAAAGTTAATTATATAATTTCACCATTTTAATGTCATATATTTTATCAAAATTATTTTACATTTATAATAATCAAAAAATTTAGATAGTTCTTATAATCTTATGGATTTTACCATCAACAATTTTACTGAGATCAATTGACTTTGGTTAATGACAATAGATTTTCGATATTTTCTCCTCAACCAAAGTTGATCATAAATCATTTGAAAGTGAGCCATCATGTTTTTATCCATTCGGCCAGCCAACAGTTATAAATATTTTAAAAATTGCATCTTTTTAGAATTATATTATCATGTTTTAATACAATTGTCTTTAATTCATTTAAAAATAATTTCGAAAATAATACTCAGAAAAATATTACAAAATTGTGTACGCGTATGAATGATTTTCTTGATATTCTACTCTCTCGAGTTCTTCTCGAGAATCTTTTATGACATATATTTGTGATATATATTTTGATGTTATTCATTACCCTAAAATATTCATTGCAAAAATGTCTTTTATCAAAAATAGCACAGCGTAATTTATCGCTTTGACATCAGATCCATTCAACCGAGAAAAATTGAATAGTAACGAGATGTGAATAGAAAAGCTTTTAAAAATTACAAACGGATAATGCGTGCGCGCGTTCTAGGAAAAAATGATCAGTTTTCAAGTCAGTCAGTATCACGAGGATCATGGAATATAAAAAGGTTGCACGTACACGCAGGAAATCTCGCAGGCGTGAGTAATGCGAGTTCGTCCACTCTCGCGTAGATTAGTCTCAAAGGATTCCGTTGTCGACGAGCTAACTTTCGCGGGCACGCAAACAAGCCTTCGGTGTAACTTTGCCTGCTCTGTACCTCTCTGAGACTTACGCGCAAGAACGTTGCTATTCGCGTTAATGACAAACGTTGCGTGTTCTATAAGCGGACAAACATGAACGCGTGCTTATGAATATCGATAATCGATACATATACGTTATTCATATTCTACAACTTAAGTCATAAAAATAAAAAGAAAATAGTATTATGCAACAATGTAATATCTTAAGTCTTAAGATATATACCTCCTGCAAGAATGATAAGGGTTTTTAGATCGAAAATGATGACTTTGTGTTCATAACTAGCAAGTAAGACAGAAGTTATAAAGTGTCACAGGAATTATTATGGTTAATAATTCTGTAATAGTTCTTATATTTACTAGAAGTCAAAGTAAAGCAAGTAAGACAAATGATTGATGGCAAAAATTGCCATGATTAATTCTCCGTCGACAGTGTGAAATTTTCACTCTTTGTCCGCAGTCTGGGTTTTCGACTTTATAGATTTTTATATTATTTCTATACTGTATAAAAATCTGAAAAAAATTCTTACACATTTATGAAAGTTTAACGAGTTCTCACTGTCATCAATTGAATTTGAATTGTATTTTATTTATTTGTATACAGATTTAAATTCATCTACACAGTAATAAAAAATTCGAATGTACCTTTAAAGTTCAACACAATGTCGATGGAGAGTTAATAACTCGATAATATATCTGTAATGTAGTTCTTATTTTTATGAAAAATCAAATTTGTCAAATTCGCATCATGTGTCGCATGTGTTTTAAATGTATTCCAATTTATTCTTTCTCATAAATGTAACATTTGCTAGCTCATATAACATTATACTGAAGTTTAATAGAGTTGCGTGCAATATATGGCGATAAAACGCGACTGCTATAAATAAATGAACACTTCTATCTGCACGCAGTAAGTGTAGCGCGAGCTTCAGAAATAAAAATATCGCGTTAATTGTGAATTTAGAGCACAAATTGATTTGTGTACGATGTATATGATGATAATTTGCAATTTGATTTGATATTAAAAATGTTAGGATTGCAATTCGCAATTTGATTAAACAGCAATATTTAAAAACGTGTTCAGAACTGAAATTGTCATAATTTGTTTCTAAAATTTCACATTTTCTCAATTAACTAACCTATTCTTTTACATGTATGAAAGGCTCGCTTATAATAATTGCATTATTTGTAATTCGATTTCGCAAGCATAAAATAAATAGGCATTCCATATGTTGCTTTCATGAATTTCCGGTACGGAATACGCCGCCATCAATTTCAAATTTTTCAAAACGCGCCGCCAATTCTCTCTGAAACATTCGGTGCACGAATATGTACATACAAAAAGTTCTGAAATTGTTTTCAAATATTAAATCGTTGTTGCAACGATTTCTGCCACGGCAAAACCAGAAAATATTCGCGCAATATATTCCCAGCAATTTTCATCTCGCCGAGAAAGCAACATCTTTCTCGTCCTTTGTGTAACGTAACGTCGTTTTCTGTCCTTTTAAAAATAAAACGAGGAAAGAAATGAAATCATATCTTCCTAGATTGATCGCTTTTGTGCAGCAATTGTGACGAAGAATACCGAACATCGCGAGAGGAAAAATATCATTCTCTACCACCGCGGTGAGCTCGACTTAGATTAATCGGCGAAATAATGATATAATTAATTACGTACAATTAGCACGAAACTTCGCTAATGCGGAGTCCTTTCTGCCCGCTGTTCCGTTAGACATTTGGTGCACCATTTTGGTGAGAAATGATCCCAAGGAATTATTCCGAGTACTGCAATATGTATCAAAAGCATATCTCTCGTTTTCTCTTTTTTGCTCTAACATTTAGTTTTAATTTAAAAAATAACAAATATTTCTAGCAATTTAATAATAATCTTAAATGTTCATATTTGCAATACCTTCTATTGAAAATATTTTATTTCTGAATGTATGAGATGCGAATGTAATTATAAACTCGACACAGCATTGAATAGAGAAATAAAATTTGCGCGATTAAATTAGACGCGTGACAGTTTGATACGAAAATTAATATGATAAAATTTGAAATTGAATCGAAATGCATACCGATGCGTACATGCGTTTGTGAATAAATCGACATGATCGAAATTTCGATATTAATATGCGGTTATAAAAGAGACCATTGTATTAACTTTATACGCGCTAAAAGATTTCTCCTCGGCTGAATATAATTAACAGTTTAGTTCATGAAATGTGGTATGTAATATAATAATTACTAACTATCGCGAAGCAAGTATTCATGTGTGGCACATATTGACGTGTGTTACATATGCATAATTAAATAAAATGAACTAAAAATAAAATTCAATATACATTAATAATTTTACTGTGTGCCATGTATATTAATCGTGAAGTAAAAGTGTATCTATGCAACTCCATACAAGATTGACCATGTAAAAATGATTTTCTTAGGAAACATTAGAGAATAACGACAAAATTTCTATCAAGTTTCATTGAAAGATTTTATGTTTTAAGAATAGTAGTTTTATAAATACGGTATTGTTTATTGTAAATATGTGTCTTTTATCGAGAAATCAGCTTGTTTCGCTATATCAATTTGTAGCTAATACTTTAATTATCTAATTTAACAAGTTTACCTCTTTGAATAATTAAAAAAATAAAATATTCATTATAATTATTTATAAACATTACTTAATATCTGTTAACATTACTAAATATCTGTTAACATTACTATAAGTATCTATTAACAAAATAATAAATTAATAACTGATTTCTGAGAGTATATCCGGGATAAAATGATCGCTTAGAATGACCACCAAATATTTCGTGTACTGTGATAGAGAGGACTATTTGATTGAGTCGAAAAGTCCTCTATCATTTTGCAATTTTCGCAATAGTTAACAAGATAATAATTAATTATTAAATATTGCTGAATATTGGTTTTACAATAATTTTTTACTCAAGTACTACTCAACTTCACAGAATAACAGCAAGAGACAAAAATTGTTTATTTTCTTCTCATACATTGAAAAAAATAGTCAATTTTAATAAATATTTAGTTGAATACTGCTAATTAAATATTTATTAAATATAAAGATATATTTATTTGCTACAGAAAATGTTAATTTGATTTAACAATCATTTTTTTACTGAATAAATATTTATACTGTAAGTAAATTTTTCTGTAAAATTGATAGTACTTGAATAAAAAATTATTAAATACCATATTCGATAATTTTTAGTAACTAATATTTTATAACTATTACGAAAATTACAAAATGGTAAAGAACTTTCCGATTTAATTTAGTTCGCTCTACCTGCAGAATATTTGATGGTCATTTTGAGATATTTTGTATATTATAATGTAATATATACGGATCTCTTATTACTATCGTATTTTCTTTTAAGGACATATTTTTGAAGTAATTTAAAGATGAAAATTTTAGGATTAAGATTTATTAGCGATTTAATATTTACTTTGAATAAATAGTATAAAATACACACTAATAACCAAAAAGTTGGCTCAAATTGGTATTTTATTTATTATTTTTTAGATTTATTATTAGCGATTAGTAAGCTTTAATCGCTAATTTAAAAACTGTTATAATTTCGATATTTTTATATTATTGGGTTGTCCGGAAAGTTCGTGCCGACTAACCCTCTAATATAATTTAATAAATGTATACTAAAATTTAAATTTTCTGCGTTTCAATTTTCCTTCAACATCGGCACGAACTTTTCGGACAACCCAATAGAACTTTTGTCTTTAAATTATTCAAAAATACGTGCTTAAGAGAAAATGTTGCAGTAGTAGATATATAAAAAGGACACTATATAAGTATGTATATAAGAAAATAAATTATATTAATTTATTAATTTTAATTAATATCATTGTACTAAACTAAAACTTAAGAATTAATCTATATCTGCTCCATTTATCTTCCCTTTCAAAAATTTGTAACCAGAAGCGCAATTGATACAATTATCATTTTTCTTCGTCGAAGTCATGGTGGCATATCTATAATAATGGTGAACGCAACAGGTAATGGCACAGAAACGTGTCATATTAAATTAACGGAAAAAGATTCTTGCTTCTTTTATCACATGACCGCACTCGATCGATTATCCAAAGATGTGACAGCATTACATATACATCCGACATTTCGTTTTTTAATATTCTGCTCCATAACAGATAATTTTCTTGCATTGTAAAAGCATGAACAAAAAAGAACTATAATTATCGAATATAATGATTATAATTGTTTTATGCGATTATCGTTTCTCTAAAAAGAGAGAACAGATTATGAATGTTAGATATTACCGGTTATAGGCACTCTCTCGTGACATCGAATTTTAGTACAATTTTGTCAGGACGAAACGAACCCGTCGTTAAATTTCCTGGTGACATTTATCGTGCACTAACGTCGCCGCGAAGGAACGCACGAATATTTCAAAAACAGCACGACTTTTCGTGGATATTATTCGATAATATATTTTCATAGTGAGTTTAAACAACACTGAGTTTAATAATAGCAAATATGCAGCAAATTGTCTGACATATATTTAAAAAGCCTAATTCTATAATATTCTTTACAAAATTTTCAAAAGAGAAATGGAGCTAGAATTATTATTATTATTTTTAATTACACAATCGTTCATTGATTAATATTTATTTACATTCATTTAATGTTAATTTAGAAATTTCTAAAATTATACATTATGTTTTTGTTATAATATAAACAGCAGTTCTTTGCTCTACCAATGAAAAGATTAGTATAAAAGCGATAGTCACCTCTTTCCTCTAATATCGCTTACAGTAGAATCTACCAATCGGGATTCGTAGCAATAGCTTTTTATGGAAATGACTCAATATGTTAAATACACGGATAGTAGATACCTGGATCGCAAGGAATTTGTAAAATACCATGCATTCAGGGAATTACTGGAATTACCTTGTCAACTACTGGATTGGAGGACTGCCGTGAGTGCCGGCGGATTCAATTGCGCCTGAAAAAGCAGAGTGGCCTGCTGAGAGCCCATTTGCACAAAATTCAGCGATTGCTACTCCCACAGCTTATGCTACCAAGTAATTTTGGAATATCAGCGACGCTTTAAAATGCCCGTGCCTCGTGATATAATAAGGCACGATAACCTTACCGAGAAAAATCGAATCGATGCAATTTCAAGATTTCAAGACAATTGTACGTCTGTGACAAGACTAATTTTTTTGTATAATATTGCATAAGAACATTTAATTTGCATCATGGAGTTCAGATAAATATATAAAGCTATATATAAATATATAAATCATAAATATATTAAAGTTGTTTTTAATAAGATTATTTATGACGGTAAATGGTGAGAATTATTTTTGATTGCGTGTAATTGTGTCTTAAACATTTATCATGTTAATAAGTTACATATTTAAACTCGTGTAATTACAGATCATGTGAGTATTTATATTACTGTACGTAAACAAATAGGATACATTATGCATTACTACTGCAGTCAGCTAATTTCATGTTAAATGGTTTAAAGATGGTTTCTTTACTTCTGAAAGATTATACGTGTGTAATTAAGGGAGATATGAATTATGAAAGAGGGAAAATGAGAATAAGTGTGATTTTATATTATAATTGACAATAATTACGTCCCTCCTCCCACGTCATAAATATCATATAATTACCATACAAAATCCAATCTAAATTATTTATATAATTTGTACTCGTCACGCTTCGTTATTTCCTTACTTCGGATAAAAGCTAATTTAAACAGAATAGCTTGGAAAACCAACCATTAACAATTGTCGAGATTAATTTTATATTCACGAACATTCTACGGTGCTTACGCCACGAAAAATGACATCTTTTTTAATTATAACATTGAAAAGAATAGGTATATTATGTGTGGATTTAATAAAAATATTGTAATATTTCTCTTAAAGTCAAAAAGAATGAAAAAAAGGATTCACTAGCAATCGAATATATTCAACTTCCCTCTTGGGCAATCCACTTTGCCCTCGTGCAGAAAGACTTATCAACCCGCGTGTATTCCCAGAGAGGACGGTAATGAAAATGCTTCCGGAATATTTCACGTGCCCCTTTAATACATCAAGGGATGGAGCGGAGAACGGTAAGTGAAAACGAAGAGAGGGAACGAGACGAAGCTGTTGTACAGTCAATGCTAGAATAGACGAAGGCCGTAAAAGAATCCCTTTTCCATCTTTGCGTATGTTACACCTTTTGTTCTGCGCGGTTTTTTTATTTGTAGTCCTTAATTCTAGTGACACGAAACTGGCCTGGGGCATCTCTTTATCTCGCTCCACCTTCACCATTATGAAATTACCCGCTCACTGTTATGAACGCATTAAAAAAAAAAAATTTTGCGTCGCAAAATAAACCGAACGTGACTGTATACACTCAACATTATTATTGTCCATGTCTTCGATCTTATATTTAGATTTTAGTTTAAGGAGGAATTTTTATCGTGCAGTATGCACCGATAATAAAATGTACACAAAACACAAAAAACTCTTTAGAAACAAAGTTTATAAGAATATATTAAGAAAAATGCTATTTACATTATATATTATATGCAGATACAATACTATACTTATTATTTCTTCTACATAAAAATGCAATTGATTTGTTTAGAAGTTGATTATAGATTTTAGAATTTTTTAAAAATCATGAACGAAATCTGTTCTATCTATTTTATGTTTTTTATTTATTAAATAAATAAATTTAATTTTTTATTTATTTTTTATATATCTAACGCTTTTAATAACGTTATTAAGGAATAATTATTTCCGATATATTTTTGAGTTACGACTTATGAGACACGACAAACAATGCACCAACTTATCTCAAGCGTTTTCCTGACCGATAATAAATCTCTGTCTCTCTCACATCGTATTTTAATTATCAGTGATCGAGGTCTGCTTAGCAATTCAAATTGCACACGTGACTACACCCTTGACACTAGCACGGCCACCGACGCGACGTGGAGGACCTTGGGCCAATGAAATTGGCGTGCCAGCACGCGACAGCGTGTCCGCGCTGCTAATGACCCGTGACTTACCGTCCATCCTGGCGGCAACGTCGCTCGACGATCGACGATTATCCGCGATGGAACTTTCCCAGATCGCGGCGAATCTTCCGCGTGATCGATCCATGGAGTCGCGACGTTGCAGGGACGCGATGATCATGCATCCGCGTTGTCGTGGACCGGTGGGTCAGAGTCTCGTTCCGTTGACACTCCTCGACGAGCCGAGAGATGCACCGTCACTTTCGACGTGGCCACGAGCGGACGATGTGTCACGCACAGACATCGACATGATGTCACGCGTACATGGCGAAACGCCCCTGATATCGCGTATTTGCCATGTTTAAATCGAGTCGAAGAGAGAGAAAAAGAGACAGGGGAAAAGGGGGGAGGGAAGGGGGAGAGAGAGAGAGAGAGAGAGAGAAGCGAGAAAATAGAGGGGAAAAAGAAAAAAAGAGGGATGCGATCACGAGTAAAAAGCCTTCGGGCTCTTTAGTCTACTAGCGTTTCGATTATCCGCGCCGCACGTTCATGGCGATATACACGAGAAGCCGTCTTAAGCCGTGCCATTCAGTGCCCACGGATCGCCTGAAATATTTTGCGACAGCGGATTGGAAACCCCAACGACGTCGTATCCGATCCACGAGACGGTTGTATGGAGGGCTTATTAAATTCTTCGTGGAAATGGCCCTGCTCGGCTGCGATCTCTCTACAATCTTTCTCTACAAACTTCCACTCTTTGCAGAACTTCTCTTATCAGCTGTCTGCGTTACTCCATTTCTCTTTTCACTGCGATTTTTCCTCTTCAACTTTCGCTTTTTGCAATTGATTCACTATCACTGTTTGAACCTCCAGTTGGATTGGCAGCCATTAGCAGGCACGAGGTCACTATTCGCAACGATGCTAACCACGTTAATCTGATACGCCGGCACTTCCGGCTAATTTTGCCACGTCCCTGCCCCGTCAATCGGCGTTGAAATTCTTGGCCAGAAATTCGGCTCCGAAATAGCTAAAGTGAAGCTGCACTGATGAAACGCGTGCACACTTCGCGCGCTCGTCCATTGGTGTTGTCACTGATCAGGGGAAATGAGCAATTATCCTCAATCATCACTCACAGATATTCTCTCTCGTGTGTTACTCGAAACCCGTCGATTTTTTGCCCTAAACCCTTTCCTCGTTTCACTCTTCTTGTGATCTCGTGACCAGCACATCACACGACAAGATCTTCATGAACTATCAGAGTATCTCGGAAACGGAAACTTTTTCGATAGATTCCAATCGATTCACGGCTACAGCTGTCCGATTCGACCGATCATTGCACGAATACTATCGATCCTCCACTACTGCGGAGATACCTGTGGATTCCAGCGAGCGATGATCTATGATCGACGAATGGAACACGTTAGATCGCTCCAGTATCTATCGACGTTTCAGGACGATGGCAAATGACGACATGGACCAGGATCGATTGACGAGAATTGACATCACTGCCATCATCGTCGTCGTCGTCGTCGTTTATCTCGATCGGCCAGACGGCACTCTCGAGCCACGTCGTGGAGCGTACGGCAAGCGACTGGCTGTCTGCTCGAGTTTCCACACCGCCTCGAATCCCGAATGCTCGCGCGCGCTCGAGAGGGGTTGGAAGTGAGCGAGAGAGGGTGTGAGAAAGTGAGAAAGAGAGAGAGAGAGCGAGAGAGCGATAGAGGGAAAGAGAGAGAGAATATGCGAGAGGGGAACTCTCCACCCTCTCCCTCGCTGGCAAAACCCTCTCACGCGCACACTGCCAACCCCTAATTCTCAACCCTCCTCTACCAGCCACCTTCTACTCCTCCTTTGTGTCGCGCTGGCCGTTCTCATCCTCTGTTTCTCTCCCTCCCTTTCTTCCCCCTTCTCTCCCTCCCCTTTTCTCTCTCTCTCTCTCTCTTTATTTTTCCGTGGCATCTCTCAATTCTTTCTTATCTCGAGGTTTTCGAGTCTCTTCAAATTCGTTGGCACAGGTCCTACTGGCTGATATGACGACACAGGACTTTGATTAGCGGTGCGTCTAGTTTGTCCTGTGCTATCTATTACTACTAGCGCGGAGGGAATCGCGCGTTATGGGACGAGTGTCGGCCCCGATGAGTTCGGGTGTGTTTCCCAACTGGCTTTTCTTCCCTTGAGAATCAACTTAGCAAATTTCAAACAATATCGCACAAATGTCTGTCCTGAATATTCGAAAAAGTCTCAAATTAGATTAAATATTAATATTATGTAAGATTTTATTGTAATATTACGTTAATATTACGTTAAGATTTTATTGTACGACTAACATTAAATTTTAAGATTAAGTATCTTAAATATTAATGTTGTGTTTTTAATTTTAAAACTTTAAAAATTAAAATGATTTAAATAGTAACTAAAAGAAAGAAAGAAAAAGAGTCAAAGAGTTAAATAAAAAAAAAATTCAAAGCGATACAACTATATGGAATTGGAATCTGGAGCATATGAAATATTTTATGCAGATATTAACTGGAAATTTTTGGTATACCTACTTTATTATAACTTATAAATTAACTAATTAATTTTATTCTAATTATTGGGATTATACTTACAGCTATGAAAAGTATGTATTATTACATTACGCTTATTAAATTTATACATTATTAATCAAAAATCCCCTTATTTTCCATAGATTACATTTATGGTAAAAGTGTCGTGGAAGCTTTAGTTACGGTAAAAATCAATAATCTATAGTCATATCCCCTTGATTCGCGATCGCTTGACCTATATAATTTTTTAGCCGTATAATTTTCATAATGGATGAAGTATAACATCGATATGCTTGTTTCGAACACATCAAATTAACATTATAATCAGTCTTCGTCAAAATTACATTAATTACAGTTAATAAACTAAAATAACGAAGATAGAATATATCTGTCATATATTTTGGATAGACATAAATTTTTTTAAATTTAAATAAAATATTTTATTATAAGATATGATAAAGTGCATAACTTTTTCGTTCCAATAATTATTGGAAGAGAGGAATCATTCTCTCTAATTTATTATGTTATTAAAACGTAAAAATTATGCAAGTACTTTTTATCGTATAACTTGTACAGGGAAATATTTTATTTTAACTTTAAAAACTTTATATCTATCCAAAATAGATGATTGGAATGATTTTCATACATTTTGTCATTAACTTGTGTTTTTTTGTTTTTTAATGATTGATTCTTACAATTTATTTCCATGTATATTTAATATCTTGGTAACTTTCATGATTATGAATTATAATCTGTTCTTCGTATGTCTTTCTGTCTATTTATTTGACTATTTCCCTCGATTATACTCTATAATATATTCTAAATAGACCGATTTTGTATCGATTAATTTGTATTTAATGATTACGGCTAATGAAGACTATATACGATTAATTCCGCTTTTGGTCACAGATATAGCTTTATGTCATTACCTATTTGATGCACAACTTTCATTCGATTTTGGTTTTCGATTAAATCTTGTATCATTATTATTATTATTATTACCACAAAATGAGTTGGTGCTTGGATTGTGTGTTAATAAAAAATATTTTCTCTTTAATAAGAAAGAAAGAATCAGCATTCACTTTATAAAATATTAGAATTAATATTGAGTGTTATTATGTGGATATCGATTGTGATATCGCGAATTGCGATTAAGTATCACTTAAGTGATATTAAGTTCGGAATATTTTGGATTTCAAATGATGCAGGTTCATAAACCATCTTATAATGACTAGGATCTTTTGCAAGTAGCATAGAAGAGCTGAATCCGGCGCGCATAAACGAGAAGAGCAAAGAAATTTATAGTTTTCAATTTTCCGTCTGTCCCGATTTTCGCGACGCTTTGCATTTGCTCTTTTATTTAGCTCATAGAATAATGTTTCTCCTCCTAGAAAATGAGATATGTTCATCCTCTTTTATATACATAAGGAGATTTTACATTGTCAGCTATCCATAATCAATAGCCTCGCAATAGTAAAATACAACCTACACAATATAAACAGCTTTAATAGCAAAAGAAATATATTCACAGGGTTGCCACAAACCTGAAAAATCAGGAAAAGTCAGGAAAATTAAATTAGAAAACCGGGAAAAGTCAGAGAAAAATGTTAAAAAAGTCTGGAATTTTAAAATTTGCTCACAATTTCCTTAAACTGCTCCTAGATTTATTATAATTCCAGATTTATTATAATTTTTTAATATTATATCTGACGTTTATAGTGAAATACGTTAAAAACTCGCACATTTGAAACACTTTTAATAAAATAATTAAAATTTATATTTTATTCATTCATATTTTTATTTTTATTTGATTGCCTTTTAGTTACATTTTGTTTTCTAATACTAATTTATTTTTTGTTGAATTTGCATCCAAAATTTTAATATGCTAGTAACCCTTTTTACGTTGTTTTTAATACTATAGGCTAGTTTCTTCTACAATTCTTGACTTTAAATGTGTTAAAATTTACATATTTTATTAGAAAATTTTCCATTTTTATCTGAAAACCTGAAAAAATCAAGGAATTTTAAAATATATTTTCTGTAGCAATCCTGAATAAAACATCGTGTAATATTTATCAAAGAATATAAAAAATGTAACGAGATTATTTTGCTGATTTTGCAATATATTAATATTTTGACAGTTAGATGATCGACGTGCACCCTTGGAACTGTTTTGACGCGTAAGAGCGGGCACGCAGCGCGGTCGTCATATTAATGCGAAGTTACCACACAGTCATTCTAATTCCAAGGCTCGTATAGACAGGTAGTAGAGTCGTGTGCTGCTCTTTTTTTTTTAAATATAATCGCGATAAATACTAGATATAATATTGGGAGTACAAATTAATTCGATCCGTTTTTGATGCATTTATTTCAAAACAAAATGAATGAACAGATCAATTAAAGTATTGTCCATCGTTGCCTACTACTTTTTCCTATCTCTCAGGCAATTTTCGAATTCCATCTCGAAAAAATAGTTCATCTTTGGAGGCGATCCAATTTTAAAATCAATTTTCGATTTCTGCGAAAGAAATGAATCGGTGACTTGCTGCATCCTTCGGAACAACCAGTAATCAGAAGGAGTAATGTCCGGAGAATACGGCGGGTGCGATAAAATATCCCATTTGAGCGTTTCCAAATATGTTTTTACGACTTTAGCGACATAAAGCCGAGCGTTGTCATGAAGAAGAATAACTTTATCATGTCTGCTCGTATTCCGGCCGTTTTTCTCGTAATGCACGGCTCAAACGAATCAATTGTAGCCGATACCGCCCGTAATGGAATCGCAAGGTTTCAGCAGCTCATAGTAAACAAGATCCTTTTGGTCCCATCAGATACAGAGCATGATCTTCGAACCATGAATGTTCGGCCGTGGTGTTGATGTTGAGGTCGATGGCAACGATTGACCGGGCTTAGTATTTTTTCTTCTTGGAGTTGTCATAGAATATCCACTTCTCATCTCCAATCACAATCCGATGGAAAAAACCTTTTCTCTGTTGTTTTTGAATCAGCTGTTCGCAAGTGAAAAATCGCCTTTCAACGTTTCTCTCGGTTTCAGTTCATAAGATACTCAATTTCCTTGTTTTTGAATCATTCCCATGGCTCTCAATCGTACATAAACGGCTTGTTGAGTTACCCCCAATGATTCTGCTCTTCTTGCATTTGACTCTGATCTTCTTCGAGTAATGCCTCTAATTCTTTGTCTTCGAATTTTTTTGGCTGTCCAGAGCGAGGCTTGTCTTCAACGCTGAAATCTCCATCCTTGAAACGTCGAAACCATTCCCTACATGATTTATCAGTTGGAGTAGTATCCATAAACCATAAACTTCGACAAGCATTCGATGGGCTTCAACCGCACTTTTCTTCCAATTAAAGAAAATCAAAATCTCCCGCAAATACTTAGTTAACACAAAATTCGACATTTCAAACACAGTAAAAATCAAGGTTTTTGAAACTCAAAGCGATATAAACTGAATATTATTAATGTTTAATCTCTCTGAAACCGCCAAAATCAACTGTCACCTATGAACCATTCACAACAGCTGAGCTATCTTTAGGGAAACGGATCGAACTAATTTGTACTCCCAATACGTAACGTTGTATTTTATGAATATTCACAATATACGATTACTAGCTCACATAATTAATTATTCATAAAAGAATCGAGACAATTATGTGTCATGAAATAGATATATCGAAAGTTTCATTCATTTAGAATCAAAACACAATGGAAAATATAATTTCTTACTTTATGATAATTACAGACGGCATTTATTTTTGTTTAACGTAAAATTTTTCTCTCTCTTGAGTATAAGAGTATGTTAACTCTCGATTATGTTCTGAATGAATGAATCATACTGAAATATCTGTTTCGTGATACATGATTGTCATCTCGATTTTTTTATAAACAATTAATCGTATACTGTGAATATTCATAAAATACAACGTTTCGTATTAGTATCTAGCATTTTTTGCGATTACGTTTCAAAAAGAAATGTAAAGAAGAGCGGCACGATCTATCTGTCTGTACGAACGATATCATACGAGTCGTAAAAAAATAACATTAATATGAATACTCTCGTGCAAAAAACACAATTCCTTTTACAATGAATATACATAGTTTATGTAATTATTAATTTAACAAATTTTTTGTTTTATACGATCCGTATAAAAAATTAAGCGTAACTTTGGAACAATTTCTCGGTAAAAGAAATATTTCTCTTTTCTATTAATCTCTAGCTCATCCCATTGATTCTGATCATATCTTATAAACATCATAATACGAGATGCAATCCTTTTATCTGCTCTAAATGTATTTCGCAATGATGACAAATTAACATGTGCTTGATATTTATTTTTTAATCGATAATTACGTAGTAATATATAATAATTAGTTGCATATTATGTTTTTCAGATGATAACTTCTCACGAGTACACCTTGACGTGATGAGAAGACTCAGTATCCGGAGAATATATACGAAAAGAATGATTTTTCTCAAGTATCTAAAAATTTTCGGATTTATCTGAATGATATATCTAAATAAATTTTTTTATATTGACCAAAATCATTTTCTTCGTGTAAAAATCCAACGATGGGGAAGCTGACGTATCCTCGTCCGCCGAGATAATTGAAAGTGAACGAATCGCAGTCGGTTCGTCGCGTCGCGCGTTTGCTTCGGGAGTGCCGAGTTTAAGTTATCGGACTAATGGACTTTTAACAAAACTATTTGATGGAATTCTATTTCGACAATGAAATCATATCTGCGATGTTTTGACAGGAAAGCGGAACTCTCATTGAGACGTTGCTGATGTGGTCACGGTCACTGCAACGCTCTTACGCCAAGTGCTCCGGGCACGAGGTGATGCCGGCCGCGTAATGTCACGCACTTCGTGGTGCTGTGTTCGCGCGGTTTAGCAACTACTATTGCTGTCGGTTAATTGAGGACGCGCTCTGTCTGTCGACTAACAGTTCGGCCCTTAGCGGTAAGAAACAATCGATCGACTCGGATTCTTCTCTGGGCCTGTATTCGATAACTTGAGTTATGCAATCGTTATGAGCACATAATGATTGCATAACGAGTTATAGAATTCCGCTCTAGTGAGTTGCCCAAAAAAGAGTTGTATAACTCTGGTCAGGGCGCTTATTTCTCTGTCATTATCTACCAGCCTAAATTACATTTAATCTGACTTGGTCAGAGCCTAACTCTAGTAGTTTTTTTTTAAAAACTAGCTTCGTGACGAGGGGTTGGATCCCATTTCCTGGATTGTCTAGATTGTTAGACATTCGGCAATGGTACCAACTTTACTCTTATTAGAGGTACTTGTCACGTCTACCAGTCTCTTGGAATCGCTCGAGGTATAGCACCACTTGTGTCCCACTAGAACTAGCAGTTAGGGCGTATGACTGAGTCAATTTTAAACGTGATTTTGCGTAAAACAGAGGTGACGGATTCGATACGATCGTTTTCGTCTTCTTTCGTATGGGGCTTAACCCTTGATCGGCATTCATCGTGTGTTTCGCAAGTACTCGTCGACGTGTGGTGTTGATTCCATCGATTGAAATAGAAGTCCTATCATAAGTTTTGTAAACGAGGAGTACCGCAGTATCGCGCGAAAGACTTTTATAAATGATTAGTCCGCGCGCGTTTATAGTATATTATTCGCGAGTGTCCTGTGCGAGAGGATGTCAACCCGATTCTGAGAGGAGGAGGAGGTCTGGGAGAGGCATCGGACATCGGCGGAGCAACCTTGCGGTAAATATTTTTGCTTATGTAAAATCAATCTTTCTTCTATTTATTCTTGAATCGTTTTATTTTATTGTACTTTAATGATTTAAAAATGAAAATTAGAAAAGGATTATTTTAAAATTATTTTAAAATTTTATATATACGAATTTTTAAGATTTATTTTAAAAAATGTATAATTATTTTATAAATCCACCTTAATGATGAATTAAAAATGTCAATTATAAAAATTATATATTTTGAAAATTATATATATTATATATTATTTTTAAGAGAACTTTACGTTTAGTAAATAATTTTTTAAAATATTGATTGATTTTTTCTGCTCTGTTTTAATTTAGATTTTATATTTTTCTTGTTACAGAATCATCATAGCGACGTAACAGTTGCAGATCTAACTCCGCTATTCTACATCAATTCGGTGAGTAATGCATTAATTTTTTTATTTAGATAACAGACGCAAAAAAATGGGCTATTAATCTTTAAATAATCTTTAAACAAGGTTGCCACAGATCTGGAAAATTGGGAAAACCAGGAAGTCCAGGAAAATTGAAATTAGTCATTGAAAACCGGGAAAAGTCAGGGAAAATATAAAGAGAAATTTTAAACTTTGCTCACAATTCCTCTTAAATTGCTCTTATTTCAAATAATTTTTACAATTTTTAAATATTATATTTGATATTTATAGTCAAATACGTTCAAAACTTGTGCACTTTAAAAAATTTAAAAAAAAATTTTAAAATAATTAAAATTTATATTTTATTCAGTA
>NW_017259351.1:1025038-1027527 GCF_001594045.1 Atta colombica
TATATATATATATGTATGTATGTATGTATTTTAATTTTAAATAATTTTAAAGCTACATTCAAAATTGATATATTTTTGTGTTTATATCGAGATAAAAGGAAGATGTTACGAAATAATGAGTACGCTGCCATTGTAACTTCCGTTGAATTAATATTGTTACATTTGCTAATCCGTATTATAGTGCTCACATTTGTGCATTATATTTCGCTTGTATTTTAGATATGTATTGGTTTATTATTTTCTCAGTAACGGCAAATGCGTTCTGTCTCAACATTCTTATATTTACTTCAAAGGAAAAGCTGTTAATTTATTTCTTTGTTTAATAATTTCACCAAAGTAGTCACGATAAAAATTGCCTAAATCGAAGGCAAATGAAACAAGGAATTCTCAAAGATTAGATATTCTTTGCAATTTTTAAATGTTTTAGAGAAACATTTGCAATAAACCTTACGATTTATCATAAAATTCATTTACGTGCATAATGTCTTCCTTGAATACTCTTCTTCCTTCTCGAAACACACATATTTCTTTAAAATTGTTTTATCGTTCTTTAAAGTTGTTTTATTGTTTTAACTGTTCTATCAATTTATAATATCGGATATCTATATCGAATTTAAATAATAAAAATTATTATATCTTGTGCGAATTTTATATAATTTCTCAAAAATCCCATTCTTTGAACAACGAAGAATATTATTTTTGAGGCTTCTGCGGATATTTTCTTCAGAAATGCCAAAGGATTTTGCGGGTTATCGCTGTATCGTAATCCATTGCTAACGTTTCATGAATCTTGTTGTTCACTTTATTCGAAGCGAGGAGCACACCGATACGTATCGGTGAATAGCAAGGTTCACGAAACGTTGCCATTAGCAATGGATTACGACATGGCGATAACTCGCAAACCCTTTGGCACCTTTGAACATTTCTGCATAGAAGTTTTGTTTCTTGCATAGCAGTTATTTACAAGTTTTAGGATGCTAATAGCATTATTATTAAACAATGATCAATTAATTAATTTACTTATGATATTATTATTAGATATATATGATTATGTTTCAAGTTCGATAAATCAAATTAGTGTGCATATAGTCTATGGAATTGATTTTGAATTATATTTATATACAATGTAATTTGTATATAAATGTCTGTTATTAATCATCAAGATCTCTTTGATCAAAAATGGCATTTTCTTTCTTCTTAGAGATTTTATTTCATTTTTATTTTTACATTTTTAACGAAAGCCTTAAAGTACAATAATGAAAAAGTGAAAAATTAAACATTGATAAAAGATTATGCATGTGAAAAAATTAATTAGTTTTCAACAAGTGCAGTAACATTGTTTATATGTTCAATTTGCATTTTCTATTTGTACAACATAAATCAATTGAACAATTTCAAAGATAAATCGTCATTTTACGAACAGATAGGTTGATAGATGAAAGACTAGAAATCGGATTGCGATGAGCTGTAATTTTACGAATTGATGTTAATGATATTTACCATTAGAATTGACATCAATACAATTTGTTTGAGTCTAGTGTTCAGAATCCCTCAAACTCTCTGCGGTAGCGTTAGCAGGGAAAGGCTATTTGCGTGTTTATTTATCTGTCGATCCATCGGTATGTTGGACTGATTAGCGTTTAATCGATTATTACAGCACGTCGACACAAGAATTGGATGTAACATTCGTAAATGACGCAAATAAATGATCGAATTTATGATATAATTCCACATAATTTAACTACTTTGTTCAAGCGATTCCTCATTAAGTCAGTAAAGCAATTCATCGGTGCAATGAAGCGCGAAATATTCCATATCTTACGATCCATTATGCGAAATAAGCAGGTTAAAAATCGTCGCATTAAAAAATCGTTTATCGTTATTGCGAACGAAATCAATTATGCAAATCTGTTTGCTTATTGTGCAGACCGTAATCAACATTGATGCACATTTAGCGGTACATTATCTCGTGCAGAAATCCTACACGTTTGCCTCAACACCGATGATTGCTCATTTACATATCATTGCATACGGTACGACATATTAGATAGATTACGAATTCATTGGGCGAGTATTAAATGCCCATAAGTCGCTTTATAATCGAATTTTCCCGAAGACTGGCTTTTAATAAAAAATTAATGATGATAAATTGCAAGATACATGTACCTACACGTAAAGCAAGTACCAACGATAGAAGAGACTTTAGAATACCCATGTTAAATTTTAAACTTAACTTTAATCAAATTTAATTAAACAAATAAATTAGATACATCAAATTATATAGGGTTTTTGACAATAGAATTGCGTTAAATTTATTTTGCTTTCTATTTCTTTTAATTTAAAAGGAGAGAAAAAAGGAAAATGTACATATTAATTGTATTAAGTCAAGGGCTCAGTAGCAGAACGTGCTAAAGATTTCAAATCAGAGCTTCTAGTTCACTCTGTTCCAAGTCAGTTTCTCACTCGAGTGTGGATGGGGGGGGGGGGGT
>NW_017259351.1:1027627-1030912 GCF_001594045.1 Atta colombica
CTAGAATATGCTTCCAATCTGTTCAAAATGATCGAGTTTCAGTGCCGTATACGAGCACCAGGGAATATTGTGCTAACAATTATCCCATGATTGACCACCTTGATTAATAAAGTTATAATTACTATATGTGTCGCGCATATTATGTGGGGCAAAGTTTATGTCCAGATCAAACGCCTGGATAAACACAATTTACTTCGAAGTTAATGTACTATACCATGGCTACGTGAGAGTGCACGCGCGGTCAGATGATATGGAGAAACTAGATTCAGTTGTAATCCTTTTGCATTTATTAACAGATCAAATAGAACGTAATTGTAATCGATGATTGGTGATAATCGCGAAAAGCTACCATTAATAATATATGGTACGCCCCGAATCCATTAACATAGATATTTCCATTATAAACGGAAAGCCGCTGTCAATCCTGCTGTACATTCCGATCATTGATACATTTCGCAGAATTTATGTTCTGAAATATTAATCGCAGTGCGGTCTGTATGCTTTCGCCGTATTACTCTGCATTGAGAATCGATTTCTATTTAGTGCGATTACAGTAACCGCAATATATAGAAGGATTTTTATCTAAAATAATTTGTGTCATTTAAATCTTGAACGAAACTGTTACATGAGCATTAATATGTATTTGATGTTACAGTATTAAATAAAAACTAAATACTGTACATCTTCTGGTGAGTGAATAGACGACATGTAAAGAAAACTTTTACGTTAGTTTATCGGCTACTTTCTCAATCGATTAGAGCCAAATAAGCAAAGTAAAATGTTTATACGATTTAAACGTGTGAATACGTGTTGAACGATTGTCGTTTAAATGTTTTTATTTTTTATTCTTGACAAATAACTCAGTTTATTCTTTTGTCAACGTTTCAGTGCAAATATTGATGTACGACGTACTGTACCTTGGTACAAGCTTTTTACATGCAAAAAATATCATCCATCATTCTCACAAACTGACGCAAGATCTGTTGTGAACAAATTTCGAACGAAAGACGTTTGCACATTCTAATTTAATTCTTTCAACTCCACTACATGTTTTTTCAAAAAGCAAAAAAGAAAGAAAGCTTCTTTGCTCATATACTTTGTAAGGAAAGAAAAAAAGAGAATTTGAAGAATCTAGAGAAATCTTGCGCGAATCTTGAGAAATTAGCAATTAAATATAAATTTTAAGAAAATAATTAATAAAAATCAATTATTAAATAACATGTTATTACTTTTAAAATTTATTATTACTTTTAAAATTTCTAATGAAATTTGTATTAATTGTAATTATTTAAAATGATTTATTTACTTAAGATTTTTTGGATGATTAAATTTTTATTAACTTAATCATTGACAATTAATTTAACTGACAAAATTGCTTAAAGCTAATTTTGGTGTCTCTAAATTATTCTTTTTCAAACAACAAAAGATTAATAATTCTGTTCACATTAACAAAATGGTGCAAATATTGCTTAATAAGTTAATATTAGATTCCGATTATATATAACTTAATTAAAACTTGAAGATTGAAAAATTGGAGTCATTTTTGTTTATTCGATGTTAGATCCTATGCTGAGGTTTTATACAGAGACAGTCAGACTTCGTCAGGGCAATGGACCTGCGCGTTTTCATGCAGGTATTGCAAACTCGCGAGACATGTGCCGTCTTTCAATAAAACGGAACAGCACAAATATTCGTCTTATACCCGGAGAATCTGAGGAGATTTTACCGTCATGCGTTTTTGAAATTCCGCGTCGATACTTACCTTGATATCGGTCTGTCGATACCGTCCTATGCTTGTGCAGCACACGGGACGTTACTTGCGCTTAAATAAACTCATTTCTTCCCACGTATTCCATATTCGTTTCTCCATACTCTCTGGCACGGGAAAATACATCGATATATAATGGAAGGGGCATATGATCGAGCTGCATAAGAGATACGCCACGCCGGTCATCTCGTGCTAGAAAAGTATGGTAGAAAACAAAACTGCTAAAATAAAACAAGCATAAAGTGGGCTTCAGAAATTGCGAGAAAAATATATGAAAATCAATATAGTATATATACGATTTTCTGAAATATACGCATAAAAATAAAGTGCTCCGATAAGGTATAAATGTTCTCTCAGGTATAATTTTCCATATATGCTTTATTAATCCTCAGGATAACTCGAGTATATATATATACGTCGTATCTAACGAAAATTTAATTTATTAAGTATTATTTACTATTTTTAAGATAAATGAATTATATCAATAAAAACTTTGTGCTGTCTACTACTATGAAAATATTAGAAATCCGAAATACTTATTTTTTATATTAAAAAAAAACTTTTTGAAGCCTTGCATTTTCGGCGTATCCTATAAGGGTGGGGTGTATGGCTACTCATAGAGGAAGGGGGGGGGGATATGTACGGCTTATGAAAAATTTACAAATAATGCTTATAAATAAGACGAAAAATGACGTAATAACTTAGAAAGTATGTTTACAAAGTTTTATTAAGAAATAAGAATGATGAATATATATAGTATATATAATGAATATATATAGTATATGAAGTAATAGATATTAATTACAATCTTGCTACATATATTACAAGTGTTATTACATGAAGTATATATTTCATGTAATATGTTTATCGCATTTAGTGCATTGAATTCAATCTGTATACTTTGTATGCTTTGGGCATAATCTCGTCCGCTAAAAATGCCATATATCCCAAATAGGCAGATATATGGCAGTAGTTCAAATAGAATATACAAGACAACAAATTAAACAAAGAATATAAGAGTAAAGCACTTGTGTTTTGTTATACAACATGCTTTACTATTTCTCTTATATATCACGAAATAATCACTAAATCTTTTACGCGCCCAACAGTAATCATTTTATGTAAATTATAATTTATGATGATGCTACTTATTACAATGACACACAAATCGATTCAACTCACAATGTTTCATTAATATTAGTAAGAAACTGAAATCATAACGCAATACTAATATAACATAAAGGCATATAACAGAGAGTAGTTGCGGAAAAATTACTTCTATTCCTTCTATTTTTTTTTATTTCTGTGGCGTAAATCCCAGCGCGGCGTATTATCCGGCATTTGCCGGAGTTACTCTAGTACATACAATTGGGTCGTTAGTACATTTTTTCCTTAGAAATACTTAAAAACATTATTTACATTGATTAATAGTTTTTTCCTTTTTTAGTTTAATACACAATTTACAAATACTTTTTAAATATATTAAAGTATATGTGTATATATATATATATATATAT
>NW_017259351.1:1031012-1046730 GCF_001594045.1 Atta colombica
TCTGATATTTTTTTTAGAATATAAAGAATATAAAGAAAAAATAATTTTTATTAGTTCAATATATTCTCTCTCTTAGTACATTTATAATTGGATCATTTCGCTTCTTCAAAATACTAGGAGCATCAAGTAATTGTTGTAGTTTAAAATTTATATATAATTTTTTAATACAGATACTTACAGATACTTTGTAGAGACATTAAAGTATATATGTAAGAATCACTTAATAATTTTATGTCTACTTGTAAAAATGATGAAATTCTAAATTTTTTTCGAAAATTAAAACAATTAAGTAATACTCTGTTTGTATGCGTTTACGTTATATAATATTATAATAGGAATGGAATATTGTATCTGCCATATTGAAAAAAAAAGGATCAAGATAAAAAAGTCCCCAATTTCGCATTGCATTATATTAAATTTGTCATTTATGAATGTCACTGTCTCTGCGGGTACTTTCGCGGATCATGTTTAGCACAGATATACGAGATGCTCTCAGAATCATGGAACGCTCTCGCTCTCTAATCGCAGTCGCCGCGGTTCCGAGACAGTTATGAGCGATGTAGGGAAAACATACGTGCGCCCGTAAATTCATCGGATATTCAGAAATGAACAGCGACGCTAGATCGAGCTTGCATATTCATGGATTTTGTCTCCGGCGCGTGTGTTTGCGCAGACTGGCCGTGTCCTGGTGAAGAATAGCTGCAAAACGAAAGCATCCGCTCACCTCACACGCAACCTAAACTGCGTTCTTTTCATTTTACAAATTATTTCAAAATTGCGCGAGTTGTCTTTTATTTATTCAGATTATGTATTATAAACGCGATTGCGTGCAGTTTAGGATTCACCTGATATGTAAAACAATCATTTAGAGAATTTTGCAGCTGGATAAAAGAAATTATTTGATTGCATATTTTAACTTAATTATTTAATATTAATATTTTTTAAGTATTAATCCTGTTGCGTACAATATATCAAAATTGTGATGTTTATTATTCGTGTTTGATAAAGAGTTATGTCCGTATCAGTCTCAGATTCAGATTGAATTTGATCAATTAAAGTAAAGTTTACTAAAGTTGAAATTTCCTTTCTTCTGATTGGTTAATCAGAATCTCAATCTGATACTGGTATAACATTTGTAACCAAGAATTTATGAACTATACAATTTAAATATCAAAAATATTATTACAACGTATTACAAAGATTTTACAGGGAATTATTAATTATGTGTTATTAATAGTGAAATAAATTATTTTTATAAATGTGAATTTTGGGATAAATTATCTTTGATTAGCTGTTTCCTCTCGGTAATTATCAAAATTGATTCGGTAATCAAGAATACATTTTCCCTCACACACACACACACACACACACACACACACACACACACACACACACACACACACACACATTGTACATATATGTGCATATATGTATATATATGTATATATGTATTTTTACGTATAAATGTAGATATATTTATACATGTGATCCCCAAATCGATGGGACAACATTAATCGAAAATCTTAATGCCCTCGCTTACGACCGCACACAGACAGTCGCTTAATCCCTTGAGATATTCTCATTTAGTTAATTCCACATCCTACATGTATCTCGCTACAATTTACAGATAGCCTTGAGGAAGGTATAGCCTCTGTAATTCATTGCGTGAACTGTTCATGTGGTGAAGCGGACGTTCTTGATTAAACTATCGTCATTAGGCCGTATAAACAAACAAGTGGGAATACTACAGATATGTGTCGTTCACGATCTATTATGTATGATGTACGTACATTATTGCTTCGCTCATTCAGTTTTGTGTGTTGTGTGTTGTAGGGTAAAATTTTCAAAATAATATATTTCCTTATTTCAAATTATGAATCATATAAACGTAATTGATTATTGATTTTGATAATATAAAATAAAATAAAATAAAGATGATAAAGATAATTCACCTGAAAAAACGCCTTCATATGTTTCTTATATCATAATTAATACTTGTGTTGTATCGTGTGACTGTTCAGTTTTGCGTGACATATATTTGTAACTCACGCAATCTATAGATAGAATTATCGGTCATTGTTAACGATATCGGCAGGTACAGCGCAATATTATTAATGTGTGTCATTTATGAATTCTTCAAATGAACTAGTGCATTGTGCACATTAATCTTAATTAAACTATTCGTGTTCAGTCGGGATGGAAAAGACGGGACGCAAATTTTGATATATATACGTAATAATGCTTCTCAGTTCCGAAAATGATGTAAATTAGAAAGCAGATCTATCTTTATGCTTACAAAGCGAATAGATTTAACTTATGTATGTGATTGTTCGTTAACAAGCTTACGATATAACAGTACAGATTAATAACATATTCATCACATCATACACACATACACATATACATATGCATCGATGTGGCTTGCATGCATCGATAATGCACGGCGGTTCTGATAACGGTCAATCGCTACGTGGGAGTATCTAAATTTAGACCGTGCGGAGAGTGCTTGTTAGCTGTTAACTAAATCTTGACACGGCCGGTATTCGATTCTGTGTCTCGGTTAATATTTCCCGCATGCAAGGCGACGCCGCTGACCGCCGCTAAATCCATTATTACTTATTTGCTGTGTGTAATGGAATCCATATGCGTTATCCTACTTGCACTACTGTTCAATAGTGGTAAATAATTTCAACTACTAGGATATTTTTATTTGACATTCTATATAATTAGTATATTTTTTATTTGATCATCCTTCGAGAAGATTATTAAAATTTTTGTGATAATTATATTCTATATTTTATTTTATATATATTAATGTAGTATATGTACCTATATATAAAACATTTGCGATTCTCATTGGATCTTTTTATAATCATTTTGTAAATAGCATTTTGTAATAGCTTAGGACTATGAAACTTCATTTTACTATTTTATATTGGAAAAGTTACATCTTATTGAAAAGTGTAATCCACCTATTAAACACGCTGGCGACAATTCTTTGAGGATAAGATTCCGACGGTGCTATGGCTTGGCGCGTTTAAAGCTCTCAATTCTGAGCCTCTTCCTCTTAACACCGTGAAATTGATCGACGCTTCACCGGATTTTAGCGGCTTTCATATATCCGTAAAATCTTCGTCAACTCGAAAATCCATCCATCAAAATCGGGTGACGCGCGCAATTCAGGGAGATCGACTATAAAAATTCCTTTTGCAGATTTTTTGAGGTTGATCGCGATTTTAGTACTTGCGTGTACGTTTGTCAGATGCAATTGCAATGCGTTTTCGCCCGATTTGCACCGAATTTCACGTGATCCAGGAGTTTCAGTCTTGCGAAGATATTGATTTTGACGTATAATACCCCGCAGCAGTGTCGATTTGCCGTTTCATCGGTAATTCATTAACCTAGAAATAGATCGGCCAAGTGTCTCCTAGTTCAATATGGTCGGATTATAATGATCTTAGATCGATCCAAATCAGTGATTGCAGATTTATTGCTGATCGACTAACAATTTCCAATTGGATTACGCTAGCAAATAGCGCGAATAATTAAAGACATTGAATTACTGCACGAATTTCTGCTGAAAGATGTACTTCCGAGAATATTACAGTCGCTAGACTAATACAATCAATCAAAGAAAAATTGGAAATCCATTGCAAATTAGTGCATTGTTTTTATGTAATGGATTAATACTAATTAATGGAGAAATTTTTCACTTTTTAGTTAGTTTTTTGCTGCTTTAATACTTGCGTTTTATTTCTGATAAAATTTTAAATTATTTACATTTTTATAACATTATTTATAGTCATTTTTAATACGTCGTTGCCAATCACAGGCTAAAGTTCCTCATTGCCACAAAATATCATGATGAATAAATCCTCGATGCATTGTATGATCTGAAATGTTACAGGGAATATTATAACCCCAGTCTGTAATGGAAAGGTGAATAGGAAAGGTGAATAGGAAAGTTTGTCTTCTTACTTTTACCAGAATATTTCAGACTTTCCCTGAGACTGTTTCCTTCGAAAATCACTTCATAATCTTCTACCACATCTCTAAACTTACAAATTGTCTGCAAAAGAGTATTTTCCAACAAAAAAAAACCGAGGCATAATATCGTTTCTTCCTTTATTTAGCATAAACGATGTACAACCAAAATATAGTTTATGCATCGACGTAATCATTTTAATATACTTTAATATACAGATTTAATAAAGTTTGAGATAAATAAGATTTAAAAAAAATTTGATATACACATAATAATACGACATAGAGTTTAGAAACTTTGGCAGATATTTATGGTTGATTTTTATATTTAAGAAAAAAATATTATTATATATAAACAAAGAAAATAAGAATAAACAAATATATGCATAATATATTTGTTTATTCTTGTTTTTTTTTGTTCTTTTTAATATTATTATATATAACAAAATCTATTATAAAATTAAATTATTTAAAATTACATTAAAAGTTTTGCGAGTTTTTGAAATTTGATAATTAAATTTATTAAAAGTATATAAGAATATTGTGCGCATTTACGCAATATTTTCACTTATTTTTGTTTTCCTTTTGCTTCTTAATATTATTTGATAATTTAACAATAATTATAATTTGTTATAATTAATCCAAAATTATACAAAAAATTTTGCGACCATTCTAATAAATAGGACTTCGCTCACAATATCAATGCTTGAAGAAAATTGACTCACAATGTGATTTATGAACTGTATTTCAATCTCTGTGAGGACAATAATTTATGAATCCCACGAGCATGTCTGTTGCTTCGCTCGGCAATATCATACTGACAGATGGTCAGACTTGCTTAAACGCAGCGAGGAACATCGAAGAGGAATCGTTTGGAGAGATTAAACGTAGTTAACGATCCACCAAACTTCTCTGAAATAACGACTATACGCGGAGTTGCTCTAATTAAACTTGGTCCAATAAATCACTTTATTAGTTAGATCCCGATTCCGTCATACAATTATATCATGTTATTACGTGCTTGCGAGAGAATTGTGTTACGCTTCAGCAGCCTGAGTTTACGAACATTTCACGTTATAAGTTGGAAACTTGGCGATTTTTCCATGTCAATAACATGAATATAAAGGTGGTCACGTGAAAATGGAGGATAAAAGAATGAAAGTCGGTTATTAATGAACATATTAATTTGCCGTTGATACACATTATTAAATTTCGCAATTACATGTCATCAAAGATATGCATAACCGCAGTCAGAAATGCGCATTTTGTTGCAATACAATAGTAATAGTCGATATTTGTATTGATGTAATCAAATTTCACGAATGAATACAGCATGCGTAATTTGCACCAATCTGCATATAATGATCGGCCAATGTTAGCAATATTGACACGCAGCATCCATTCCCAAACACACGTGACAAGTTGCTTGCGGTCCAGGACAAATACGATAACTTTGTTACTATGTGATGCGTACCACGCCATTCGTGTTATACCATTTGTCGGGCAAAACGGTGCTGATATCACTCGCTCTGCCTGTTGCGTAAGTTCTTTTTTTTATGTCATCGTTATATATAACATAGGAAAAGATGAATCGCACAAAAGAGTGAAACAGAATCAAACGAAGAGGACAATGTCGCAATTTTATAACGACATCACATATATCGATAATTAACAATTTTTACACATTGATTAATGAAATTTTTTTTATATTAACGATAGTTTCTACTAGTGACAGTTCGATCATGATTTGCTGATTTCACGAATGTGGCAAGATGATTTCAATCAGAGCGAGGAAAAAGCCATATGCAGTGCATCCTTTCGATCGAATATCGTTAACAATATAGACGTCTGACCTATATCCCAACATTCCACTGTGTAGGGCGCTGTGCAAGAATCGAAAGCGTAGAATGTCCGAAAAAATCGATCACCGCGCTGAAGCGAGTTTCGAATAACTCATAGTGAAGTCACTGCGACGCAAGCGTGCACACATACACGCATCCGCCCTGCTAGGCTACATTTGGAAACCAGAATAATGTTACTAAAAATAATGTTACTAAAAATTTTATTAAAAATAATTATTATTGTTATTTTTTGTAAAATGTAATTCGTTATTGTCACATCACCATTATTGTTAATTAGAAATGATTTGTTACTTTTCTTTAACATTAAAATATTAAATTAAAAAATTACATTTTTTAATAATCAATATTAATTGTAGCAATCAATATTAAATTAACTTAAAACTAAACGAACTTAAAACTCTAGTTGCAATTAGAGCTTACACGTGTAAGCTATAATAGTCTCTATATAACAACTTCTCTTTATATTAAATTTGCCTAATAAATTTTCAATTCTTAATGTTAATATTTTTTTAAATATATGCTTATTTTTAATTTAGATTATAATTTATCAACATAAATTTTATTAAAAAATTTTATTAAATACTGTTCTCAATTAATGTTGTTATTAAGAATACATTTCAATATTCACTTTAATATACCGAAAATTTATGTTTTACATTACATTGATTTTTAATATTTGCAGTGACTGCCACAATGAAATCTAATATACAAAGTATTTATCAAATGTTTATTTAAACTTAAATGTTTATTTAAATGAAATATTTTTAGCCAATTAAAAATAATTTATTGAATATATGTATGTAAAGATAATTAGAATAACAATAAAAGAAACGGTTGAAATACTGTAAAAATGTAGCAACGTTACCGTTACTGTTACAAACAGAAAAAAGTAAGGCTTATTATCAAAAGAAAATAACGATAATAACGATGTGATTTTATGTAACGAGTTATTTCTTATTCCTGGTACCTGAGAAGTCATTTTATCCTTGTTTTACGTCTAATACGATAAAGATAAAAAAATAGAAGGACGCACTAGGGCGTACGCGGGTGAAGTTTCTGAAGCAGCCCTATGGGGTCGACATTTCATTCTTGTGCCGAGTAGTTCACAAGAACTGACGAGGTCCCCGACGCGATACGCGCATAATATCAGTTAATATAATCACTTTGACCGAGCCGCTGAACACCTGGGGCATAAGGCTTCTTTAATCTTACCGTCTCTAACGTGGTGGGCGCACGCGAGTGAATGCGCCCAGAAGAGTGCATATATCGGGCAGGATGTACTTCCGGAGGAAGCGCTAAATATCCTTTCAATCTCGAAGCTTCAGTTGCTCACGAGGGAAGATTGCGTCGGATCAAAGGGCTGCCGAGCTCTTTTCGCTTCGTATTCGAGCGCAAGCTCGGAATTGCGAATCCGCTCGGAATACCTCTCGCGATCTCCATCCTCTTCCCATTAATAAAATCCGCAGATCGGATGTTTACAGAGGGTTTCCCTGAGCGAGGTTCTCGAACGTGTCAGCCACCGCACCTGCCCATCCGTCTGTCTGTCGTTTATTCTCGCTTCATTTTACTTTGAGATATTCACTGTCCGGCCGAGCTAACTCTCGCGGCTAATTCATGAATATGCTGATTATCGCGCAATTCCGCGTGTGCCACTAATAGCGGCGAGAGTGCATCGTCGTTCTCGCACGTAGGAATCATATGATGATCGATAAAAAGCTTTCGAGATTCCACGATTGCATGATCGTCATTTCTAGATAGGTACCTGATGAGATGTGATATCTGATATGATAATTTTGTATCTTAAATAGGCAGTTAACGAGATTTTTACTTGCAGTTAAGTATCAAAATTGAGAAATATTACAATTTTTTAACAATATTCACATGAGTTAACTGAAATTTAACTTAAGTTAATTGTGTGTTTTAGAAAAAAAATTTCATCTTTTTAATGCTTATTTTGCTATATCAATTCAAATTAAGATATTCAATCTTATCACTTTTCTATTTTTTAGTCTCCTTTTAAAGTTTTAATCTAACATTTTATGTAGCAAGCATACAAGTTAAACTACATAACAAATTCAGAATGAGATTACTTCTAAGATTATTTACGGAGTAACTTTTTATAAGAAAAAGAAACCGATACGTCTTTAATGTATAAATGCAAAATTTTTCTTTTCTTTTAAAACAAGAAGAAAGGGAGGAAAAGGGAATTAATAAAATTTTTCATTGTTAATCGAATATATTTTTTATTGCATTACGTTAAATACAAATAATTATTGATTATTTTATTATATATTAGAAAATGCAAGAAACAGCACAAAATATTTCATATTCATAAATATAAGTCACATAATTTACAATTATTTGTTTTTATTGTTGTTATTGGATCAATACTTAATCTTGCCATAAGACTTTTCATCTGTCGGGATATTAACGATGACTGGTTAAGCAGTTAGACTTATTTTTGTGTAGTTATCATATGCAATCGTTCCTACAGAATTCAACATATATTTTACAATTTTTTAATTTAATTTAATATATTGGACAATTCAGAAAAGTATTTATAGCAATATGATTTTTTTTGAAAAAATTTTTTGGAAAGATTTTTTTTTTTTTTGAAAAAATAAACTTTTTATTTTATTTGATAATATCTACTGATGATAATGTATAAGTCATTTGTTCTATTAAGATATTGGAAATTACTATTTGTAAGTAAATTTCCATCATTGTTAAATTGACTATTGAGAATAATCTAATAAAGACTAACATTATAAATTATTTTCTACTTAGATAATTATTGTATCATAAAAATATATAACATTACGTGATATCTGCGAAATGCAGAATATATGTGTGTGTTGTGTGTGTATAGTATTATTTATTTAAAAAATTTGTTAACAAATATATAAAACAAGTTTTTGTTTTTCTTTTCTATAAATCAGATAGATTTAATTTAGATAATATTATTCACATACATACATAGATAATTATAAATACAGAAATATTATTCATAAAAGATATATAGACAACATATATAGACAATTTTTTTATTTATATCATAAAATGTTTTACAAAAATATTTCAAACATTATTTACACGCAAATATCGGAGAAAATAAGTGTCACATCATTTGTTATATAAAATCGAATTTAATAAATATCACTAGATACTTGGCTAATATTTCAAGCATTGTTCAAAGCCTTCTCTACGAATCTTGGTAAAGCAAAAGCTGCCCGATGTACTTTATCATTATAATACATTAATGACATACGATCTAAATCTTTGCCGCTGAATATCTTCATTGGTTCTGCAAAATTTGTTTGCTAAAAAGAAGAAATTAGGCCGTTAAAATATTGAATATATTCTAAAAAACTAATTTAAGAAGAATAAATATAATTTATAACTAATATTTCTGATAAAAAATTTCTTTATAACACAAATATCAATTCTTAATATACACAATTTTATTAATTTCTGTTTTTTACTACATATGATGAGTCAATCCCATCGTTAATTTTCATTATTTATTTTTACAAGTATACAAAAATTAAGATTCTTTTGTGTGTGTGTGTGTGTGTGTGTGTGTGTGTGTGTGTGTGTTTGTGTGTGTGTGTGTGTGTGTGTGTGTGTGTGTGTGTGTGTGTGTATACATACGTTCTTTAGATTATTGTCATATATTTAATTATATAGTTATGAAAGAAGGAGAAAGTATATATGAAATTCATGAACATAATACAAATAATTTAATACTAACTTCAGTTAAGCTTCCAAGAACAAAACCGATTTGACCTGTAGGATATGTCGGTACGGATGTTACTGCGTAGGTAGCAACAGGAAACACAGCCTTGCAATGCTGAAACGTGCTACACACTTGATCCAGGTTCGCCCATGCTGTGCCAGCTTGGCTGGCAATGATTCCACCAGGTTTTAATGCTGATTTCAATAATTGATAGTACGCGTGTTTAAAGAGATTCTCGGCTGGACCTAAACAGAACGAAATTATTAATTTCATTCGTAATATCTTCCATTAAAGAAATTGTATATATATATATTTTTTTTTAATATAAAAAGGACCTTATTTACAGAGAAAGAACTTTAATAAAATTTTAAAGTCGTCTGTTTTACCGATTAAGCGCAATAATATAATATTTGTCCCAATTTCGTTTTTCTTTTTTACAGATTTTAAAATCCCTTTTCAGAATTAAAGTATACGCATTAATACGTATCTGTAAGGAGGAGTTTATATTGAAAACACGTAAATCCTATATGTATATGTTCTATTGAGTCGATAAAACAAACAACTTTAAGATGCCTTTAATAAAATCTTGTTGAAACAATTAATATCTTAGTTCTACTTGCCTATGGGATCGCTACTGTCAGTGATGATGACATCAAATTCCCCTTGATGATGATTCAGAAATTCGAAACCGTCGCCAACAATGATATTTACGTAAGGATTATTAAGACCTAAACTCAAACGAGGCAAATATTGCTTACACACTTCGATAACTCGGTCGTCGATATCCACTAATGTGACACGCTCTACGTCCGGATGTTTCGCAACTTCTCGGGCAACCCCACCGTCACCACCACCCACTATTAAAACCTGTTATTTGATAGAAATGTCCAGTTATCTGTATATTTTCTTAAAGATAATTTTATGACTTAAAAGAAACACATTGCTTTATGATACATAATATTTACTACAAATTTATTTGATTCACAAATCATTAATTATTCATTATTAACCAATGAAGCACATAATGTCTCTAACATATTTTATCTATACTTTATTACTAATAAATATAATAATAACAGAAATAATTTATGGTTTTGTTTTTATTAAATCAATTAGCATTTTAGAAGTCTATTACTTTTATATAAATATACTTCATATAAATATATATTTAAAAAATTCGAATAAATTATATAATAGAAATATAAAATCTGATGTAAGCGTTATGTAGAGAATCAGAACAACAAATATTATGAGAAACAGAACAACAAATATTATGATATCAAAATGACTCTAAAATGATCATTAAAAAGTCATTTTTCAATTCATTTTCGATTTATTTAAATGTCATTTTGATTTATCGACTTCTTATTTGACTTAGGTATGTCCTATTGAGTCGATAAAACAGACTTTAGAATATCTTTAATGAAATCTTGTTGAAACAATTAATACATTAGTAATATATCAGTTATTATTCTTACATTCTGTGGTTTTGGATGGCTGCATAGCGGTAAATATGATATCATCTCATGATAGGACATTTCATCTTTCTCCGTGCATTGGATCACGCCGTCGAGCATTAAAGCTTTACCATGTGTCAATCTACAAACATAACATTTTTTATGTTTAACAAATTATATACGTTTAATGTTTTTTAATTCTTAATATAAATTTTTAATCCGTTTGATTGTTAATGTATTTTAAAATACTGTCTTATATGTTTAATAATTTTGCGGTGTCCTCATTCTTGTGAAATCTCATTCTAAGAAAATGAAATATTTTCACTTTTTTTCAAGGAGGATTATATTTCCACTCTCTTGGAGTGAAATTTCACTGCAATAAATTTTGCCGGAAGAAAAAATACTCACGTTTTTACTACCAGAATATCTTGAAATGAAGAGCGTTCAGAATGTAGGACTTCTTCTACTTCCAGCGATAATGCAACGCCGGGCCACAGCTCGCTATTCAATTCGCTGAACCAACCTAATTTCATAGCATTCATGTTGGCGTAATTTGTGTCCGATTTGCTTCGCTGAAATATGCTTTACATAAAAAAGTTAACAATGTGAGAACAGTATGAATATAGTTAAAACAAACGTTACGTGCTTTTAAATTATAGTAAAGGTAGTATGTTAGCTTAATTAAAACTATGTTGCGTAATTAGTATGCCCTTCAAACATTGTGCTGCTTAGCTTTTCATCTTTAATATGTTGCATGAAGGAAACAGTTCCCTGACACAATGCATATTTTGTGCTGTCGTAGCAAATGTTTTCTATCAAAAGATTTCTTTCTAGTATTTAGTTTATGAATAGTTTCGTTCAATGTAAATGATTCCGCTGTAATAACAAATTGAGTCTTGTCAATCTTATCAATGAATTTGCTATAACGATAAATTACAAAATAGTAAAATGCATCCTCAGTGCATTTTAGATGATCCACAATCTAACGAAACAGCGATGTATGAGTAGAATGCTATCATAAAGAATGAATGCTATAGATGAAAATTTCAAATTTTTCAGTTATGCAATAGACAAACAATAAAATACTGCTACGTTTTATTTATTTTTCTTATGTTGATTATATTTTATGCATAAATTATTTGAATTATCTTATTTTAATTTAATTCTCCTATAATAAAGGAGATTATTCTCCTATAGTAAAAGAAAACGGCGACTCCCGTTTTTTCTATTTAACAAAGAAAGAAGTTTCACTATTTTATTTATTTTTTTTTTACATTTTATTATATTAATTGAATGAAATATGAACAAAACAGCATTGAGTTAGATCTAATATCCTATTTCTCTGAATATGTTTTAAAAATTCACCATATGTAGGTTAAAAATTACTTAATAGTATAGTCATTAATAGAGAGTATCCGATAAGGCTTTGTAATACTGTGTATATATATAATTTTGGAAATAAAAATATAATATATATAATATATAAAACAAAAATGCAAATAATGAGAAATAATGAGATGATAATAGCATATTTTTTTAAAGAGATGATACGGAACACCGAATAAAGTAATCTTTGATAAATGTAATCTTCCACGTGATTGACTCCTGTTATGCATTTTTAGATTATTACGTAAAGTGATATTATAAGATACGCAGGAATTGCAATGACGTTCGCATATGAACACATCTAAATTATTTCTTCAATGACGTCAATTAAGGGAAGATGAGACCTTTGAACGAGAGAAAAGATGGGTGCGATAAATTGCTTGCCACAAATTATTCATCGAAATGAATATATAAGTGAATCTTCTTCCGGATGAAGTCCGCACTTATTTCTTTTTACGCAATGCATTTAATTTAATATCTCGCACATAGCGATGGTGCTTTCAGAATCAATATTTAATCAAATATCGATATCGGAATACCTCTATTAAATATTAAAATACTTATAAAGCTATCTCTGTTCAAGTTACCTGCAGCATTCTTTAAAATAATCGTGCTAGTTCAGGTATAGTTATAAAAAAATTCCATTTTAAATTAAAGTACTTAAATAAATATTTATTTATTTTTTATTTGCGTTAGTTATTATTTTAGTTGTTTATTATTGCTTTATCTTTCCATATATATTCATGTAATATTAATGAGTATTTGATTTTCAAGATAGTCATGTCTCTTGATAGTGATCATGATAAAATTGTACACACACATGCAAAAGATTATTGTACAATTATAACTATATAATAACTATATAATAACTATATAATATAACTATAAATTATATATATTATATAACTATATACAATTATAACTATATAATAGAATTCAGAATTTATTTAATTCTTGAAACATAAGGATGATAGGAAGATCGAAATGTCTATACGTTATTATTTATAAGATATGAATTTATAAATATTTACACATAGAACAATGTTGACTTTCATACTCCTGATCTACCATTATTGATTTAATCATAAAGTCTTTGTTTTTTGAAAATGTGTAAGACAATCCTTTGAATAATCCTGTGTTACACATCTTTAACTTTGCTTTTGATAAATAGAAGTATGACGATTATATCGCCATTACCTCAGTCGAAAATTCATTTCGCAAATATATAATTGTCATATGAAAATCACGTTTTCGGAATCGCGCGAGATAGGTAAATATCGAGATTTGCTCAGCTGTTCGACGTAAAAAAACACAGTTACGTAACAGTTAAATCGGCGAGCAAAAACAACGAAAAGAGCACAACTAAGAACACATGACTAAGAACATTTCTAATCGGCATTTAAATTAATATACATGCCATGACAATTCGCGGTAAAATATAAAATAGCGCTATAAATCGATGTGTAGAAATATGGAATGTAGCCGTTATATCTTGCACAGGCAAGACAATAAAGTCGAAATATTGCGCTGTATTTAAAATCGATAAATTGAAGCATTCTCGAACATTTGAGAAGAAGTAAATAAATTTCTCAGAGACTGAGGTCAGGAAGCAATTGCGAGAGGAGAGTCAAACTTCTCCTTTGGCTCTCGTCGCGTTTAGTTATATAGATCTGTTGTGCTTGAAATAAAGACTGTGATTTTGACCAAGTGGAGTCGATCATTGGCACTGACCACATCATAACCATAGTCCGTAACTATCAAAAAAGTAAACAAATTGTTTTAGCAAAACCAAAAAATTGCTTCTTTTTAAACTACTCCATCTTGTATAACTTCATTCAATATTTTTTAATGAATATTATTGATTCTATAAGTGAACTCTTTTCTTAACACATTGTTTATCATATTTTTTTAACATCTTTAAAACTTTACATAATTATAATTATAAATCCAAGGATAAATTTAAATCAGCCAATGCGAGTCAACACAAGTTAGGCGTGTGTGAAATCGTATTTTTTCTTTATTCTTGAGAAAAATTGACAAACGTTCCAACCCTTTTGATTGAATCTTCCTTCCTGAGTACAAAAATAAAAATAAAATCGATGACATATAAATTTAATATAAAAGATGCAATGCGAAGCAAATTGAAGTATCATTAACATATATTCATAAAATGATAAATTACCGTTCACATTAGATTTTTATTATAGATTAGTAGATATTTATTATAGTATATTGATAACATTGCTTTGTCCACTAAAAAAACAGAATATTGATATAATCTTAAAAAATTTTTAACGAATATAAGTCTAGATTAAAATTCACTATAGAGCTTGGTGGGATAAATTAAATTTTCTAGCTAACTTTAATCAAAGAAAACAAAAAAGTAACTTTATGATTGGCATCAAAAACCTACATCCGCTTCAAGATATTTAAATTATTTTTCATATCATCCATTAAGTCAAAAAATAGATACTATTACGGGATTAACGGAGAATGTTATCACATTCAAAATTTCACTTTTCATTAATTTATTAATGAAAGTTTATTGAAAGTGAAATTTATTAATGAATTAAATTTTCATAAAATAATCAACATTTTACTAAATAACGGATATTCTTTAGAGCTTATTTTTAACACCATCAAAAAGAGATTGTTTAAAAAATCTAGAGATCAGAATAATAATGTAACTCACATGAATAACGAACAACAGACAGACAAAAATTACATTTTTTACAATATCTTATGTGTGTGTTCTATCAATATCAGAAAAATTCAAATGATTTTTCAAGAATAACAGGACTGTTTGTCTTGCCTATCTGAGATTAAACAAACTGAATTTTTTCATTAGAAATCAAAAAGATAAATTGACATCACTTTCACAAACCAATGTAGTATACAGAGTTAATTGTCAGGAATGTGATGCATCCTACATAGGACAGACGAATTACTTAAGACTAGATTAGATAAACACAATCATATCAAAAGGAATACGAAACAAAAATCCATAATTTTTAAAGCATAGATTGGAATATATTGTAATATATTGAATAAATTGGTTTAAAACATAGATTGGAATATAATCATGATTTTGACTGGAATCACACAAAGATTTTAGACAAAGAAAAAAATTATAATAAACTCATTTCAAATCAATTTTTATTAACAAAAAAATGAACTAAAGGAGGACACAGACATTAGACAGATAGATCCATTACATCAAGATCTATTTAAAAAAATTTGACATTTCCATGTTTTATTTCTCTAATTTATTGTATAAAACATGTATATATATA
>NW_017259351.1:1046830-1069774 GCF_001594045.1 Atta colombica
ACCTCTCACATACTCTGAACGTTTTTTGCTAACATGTCTTATCTCACATATTCATCGTTATTATTACGTATTATTACGTTATTATTACGTTATTATTATACGTAAGTTTTTATTGAATTAATTTAATTTATTTAATGACTTATTCAACTTTATTAAATTACAGATAATTTGAAATGTTAGATCTGAGTATTTGATTAGATACGACAGATAGCATTATTATCATTTTATGAATATATGTTACTTCAATTTGCTTTGCATCTTTTATATTAAATTTATACATCCTCGATTTTATTTTTATTTTTGCACTGAGGAAAACTCAATCGAAAGAATTGAAACATCAATTTTTCTCAAGAATTAAGTATATGATTTTACACATCCCTAATCTGTGTTGGCTTGCTGATTTACATCTATCCTTGTATTTATTCGTTGGGGCCTATAAAGATTGATAGTTATTTATAATTATAATATAAAATTTATAATAAATATAAAATGTAATTAATATTATATAACATATTCAAAATATATATGAATCTTTTAGGCATCCCCCGTCCACACACACACACACACACACACACACACACACACACACACACACACACACACACATGCACGCACGCACGCACGCACGCATGCACGAACGCACGCACATCTAAACACTGAATCATTCAAAAATATTATAAGCTGTATCACTATTTAACCTAATATTATCTCTTTTTTGTAACTTTTTTATGTCTTTCTGCAGTAATATTTTACGAATCGAATTATGTTTATTATTCTTATATATATTATATATATTAGCATTGCGATTTTTTATTTGTAATACATTGTTACTACATTAAAAATCAAGAGGTTGAAACTTATTATTAAGATAATAAGTTTCATAACGTTGATTTCTTATCAATAATAAGAGATTTTCCAAACGCTTAATTGATAACATTTCAACTAAAGTTTTCACTGATATAAATTAAGTTTTGTAAGATTAAATAATTACCGCAATAAAATAATTACAGTACAATCCGCCGTAAAATTTTGAATTCACAAATTAGTAATTATACAAATAACCAGTTTAAAAGTATCTTATCTGTTCATTATGTTATAACTCGTTAATTACGAGTTACTTTCGTTTATTAACAATACAATAATATTACAAACAAATGTTAATGAAACGTTCTTTAAATATGTATCATTTGATTTTATTTACACTTCACATTTTTTGAGAACACGCAAAATATTCACTTTTCCAAGCTCGCAATGATAGTTTACCTATGACAACCGTGGCTCGCCCGAAGAAAGCTTGCGTCAAACTGAGACGAAGGCGCGTGTAGCTCGGTTTCTCTTTATAACTGACTCGACTGTTTAGATAGGTTTATCGTCACTAACACACTGTCCGATAATGTAATGAGGCCCATAAAGATTTATTCATACTAGACGAAGACATGTTTCATCTCGCTAATATTACGACACAGCACAATTTCTCTTTGCGTATAATGGTTTATAATTCACAGGGCTGTATTTAGTACACTTATATACAGGGTGTCCCATTTTAATGTCCTAGTCCAAATAATTGTTTATTTTTGATCTTAGAAAAAAATATTGTATATAATAATTATGGCCTAAATAGACAAAAGTTGTATGGTTTTGAGGGGGACATTAGTTTGAGATGATGTCATTAGTTTGACCTTAAATAATTACTTGAAGGTCACCTGAAGGTTATCTTCAATTTCTTAAATAATCCCCTACTTTTTATTGCAATATAATGTAATCCCCTACTTTTTATTGCACATTCTTGTCATTCACATTCGAGATCATCTCGAAAGCTTTTCACAACACTATAATTAAGTTTATTTTTATTAAGTATTTTTTGAGTTATAAGACTTGCAAGTTACAATCCGCCAGCATTAGCATTACCCAAAGTGTTCGATTGACAATGTCCGACCGAAATTTTGCACCAATTCATTTTTATGCAAAAATGAAAATAAAAGGAACAACTTCCAACTTTGATCTTGATAAATATTATTTAGATCATGATTCTAAACAACATTTAAGAGGTTCATCGGTCGGACATCTTGGGTCAGATATCAATGCTAATGTCGGTGGTGCTGTAATTTGCAAGCCTTAGAAATTCAAAAAGTACTTAATAAAAATGAACTTAATTTTATGAATTTGAAATGAAACATTAAAATGTAACACCCTGTATAATGTTCTTACCTGACTTCGAAATATTTCCGTATATTTCCCTTTACATGAGTAAATTATATGTACTAGATCCTAATTAACACACTATGAATTATTAAATCGAATATGAAATAATCCGATCGGAAATATTTTATCCGGTATGAATGGTCCTTTAATGAACAGACAACAGATAACTCTTGAACTTTATATTTGATTTTTTGATCGAAGAGATGGCTGTCATGCGTTCTGTCTACACAGTAAACTACGACACGGAAAAAAATATTTATGGCTACAGTTAATTGTGATTAGTTGAAATTGCATTAGCTACTATAGCTATAGAAATTTGTTAATATATACAGAGGATTTGCTGCTGTAGCTAATATAAGAATAGCAAAGTATGCATGTTACAGATCAATTTATTTAGCAACATGAAATTAGTTGTCATAGTTATCGGATATGTCTGTGTAAAAGAAAATTGTCTATTATATGTGTAAAAGAAAATTGTCTATTATATCACTATTATACCACTATTATACCACTATTTGCTGAAACTATATTTGCTACCAAATATTAGCTAAACAGAAAACGTTCGCTGCAATGATCAATACATCAACATAATAATAATAAAATGCTTACAATGATAATATTTAGGCTTCACAGTTAATGGAAATTAGACCTCGCTGACACGACGTTAAGTATTCATATAATGCTACTGAATTAGCTGCCAAATCTAATTTTTAGCTGTGGCAACTAATCTTTTTTTCCGTAAAGAGACTGAAGACACGAATTCTCCTCCCAAAGGAAAGTAGAAGATTTTCTAGCATCTGCCTTTTCTAGCACTTTTGAGCTTATAAGAAAATAAAATAGAATCCCCCTCCCCCAATATGGTCACTATGATGTTACTCAGGTAGTCAATATACTCAGGTATAAAATTCAAGCATGGGTCAAGCCTTGTTCTTTAAGTGAAAAATTTTGCACTGATAGGAATCTTTTGAAAGAGTTCAAATATTACAATCTAATAATTCAGTCCCTCTCTGTCGAAGTAAAATGTAAAAATAATAGAAATAACAAAAGAATGCAATAAAAAAAAGAGAGAATCCAAGATTCCGTCTAAATGTGTTTGTTACAACTGCACGTTCAAATTCAAATCATCTTGTTTAATTTATATTAGAAACGTTTTGAAAAGAAAAAAAGTCCAATCGTTTTATATATAGCTCCCATAATTTTTTCCTGTTTATTTAAGCTATTATAGAAAAGATATAGAATTTGTATTTGTACGCCTAAATTCAAGACAATTTATGCATGCCCGGGAAGCTTCATTAGTCACCGATCATCGATCTTATCGGCTCTCTCCAGTTACCCAGAACCCAGGGGGTTCATTTTGTCTATTAACCATCACAAGATTGTCTGCCGAACTATACATAATTTTAAAAGTAGAGATAGAGTAAAATCTTAATTTATTATCCATTTATAAAAAAAGAGAAAAGCAAGATATATAATCCTTGTTTAATTTAAGATATTATCTATATTTTTTTAAAAAGGACAGTTCTATGAAATTACATATTACTAACAACTCTCTTTTGATGATGATTTTTAATACTTTTTAAAGAAATATGCAATTAATAAGTAAAGGTTATATTAGCTTTTTTATTCAAATTTGACAATTAACTGTCAATATATTAAGATGTCGGTTCTTTCGTGTCGTGATTCATTTTTTTCTATATTCATTTTTTTAAATTATTCAAATAACATAAAGCTTGGATCGGAACATAAATTATCATATAAGACAACTTTTAGATATATATATTTTAGGCAGTTCTCATAAAATCTTTTAGATGTTTTATAAGACGTCTTATATCGCTATGAATTTTCTTATTTACATGTTTTTTGAGTAATTAATGATGCTGTGAAATAATTACTGTCAAAAGATTAAGATAATTTTCTTGTTAAAATATATATCTCTAATTTTTCAAATTTTCCTTCTCTTTGAAATAAACTTTTTCTCTACCTTTTTTAAATATAATAGGAAGATCTAACAGATTATTGACTGTTGATTGTATCAGACTGATATTGCAATATGAAAATTGTGTTTTACATCCTACAACATCCTACAAAGTTTACCTGCAGTTAATCATTTTTAATATTAGCAGCTTAGGGTATCTTTTGGTCATTTCTGCATTCTTGTATCTTGCTCTCTATATTATTGGTATTGTTACAATAGGAAACTGCAATTCCATCTGATGATAAACTTTTTGTCAAATAAATAAAATTTATTAATGCCATATATTTGGAATCAATATTAATTACACAAAACAGATATATTTAAAAAAGATAGATTTAGGTATGAAGTTTAAAAAAAATCTAATAAAATAAGATATTGGAAAACAATTGGATTATATTAAACAAGAAACAAAAAGATTGTAATTACATATTTGATTGAAATTACATATTTTTGACGAAATATATCACAAATATTTATTGTGTTAAGCGTATGTATTTGCATTTTATTTTGTATTTTTCTTTATTATTCAAATAATTAAAGTCTCGAAATGTTTTATGTAATATTTTATTATATTATATTGATTTATATTAAAAATTGACAATTTTTATAATTATTAATAAACATATCAAATTTTGAAATAACTTTCGAAGTAATATAATTTATTCATATTTATCATTATTAATAAAGAATATTACAAAATTATATAGACGAATTGATTATTTATTAAGATCAGCCTATAAAATTGCAAATTACTTAAATTTTATAGAGTTTTTACGTTTTAAAAAGAATTCGTAAATACTGAATTTAGCGAGATTAACTTTAAAATAAGATGAGAATACATCAAACTATATGGCTCTTTTGGCGAAAGTATTATATCTTGATTACTGAATCAGTGGCGTATATTGCTACAGAAGTCTGGACTGTGAAAATCAAGGATCCGAGAGGGATTGCGATTGCTAGTCGCGTAGTTTCAAAGTTAGTTATGTTTCTTGCTTTCGCTAGAATACCTCACAACCGTTTGCATGTGTTGCCGTATCTATTTGAGCGTTTTACCATCGCTGCCTTCACTCATACGGCTAAGACATTGTATTATTTCAAACGAAATCCGCAATTCATACGAGATTACTCATCTCGCAAAGATAAATATATTTATGTTGGCGCGAATTTCTCATTTTAATGCTCAAGAAGAAACAACCATTTTCAATAGTTAATGATAACAAATAAAAAATTCTTTTAATAATTTATTTTTTTTAACTGTTTACATAATTCTCTCTTTTGTCTAATTAGTTAAAGTTATAACATTGTATCATATCTCAGTATTAAAATTAATTTATTACATTGTTAAATGAGATCTAATAGTTTTAATAACTAAATTTTAAATTAAATTTCAATGAGAGAAACATACTCTGTAATATTCTAAGTATTAGCGGTAATACGCTTTTACATTTTAGATGTAAAAGTTTTAATATAAACTAGATAGTTTCCTGTTTTATATTATACATATTATATAGAGTAGGACACCTAAAACACAAAACACCAGAATATTTCGAAAATTAAACCTAGTAAGCAAAAATGTTTTAGACAAAAATTGTATGACTTTAAGGGAGACAAATAATGATAAAATCAACTTTCGAAAAAAATATCTTTTTAAGATATCACATGAAGATCATTTCTATTTTTATATGATTTCTTTTACATAATATGATTTCTCCAATTATTTGAATAATTATAAAAATACTGATTCTGTCACATATTGCAACTTGAAAACCTACTCTGTATAGTCCATAACACTTTTAACTTATTTCTCTAGGTCACATAAATCGTCAGTTCTCCGGGATTCTCCGCCCGGCAACTGCGCGAGAATCGAATAGAAACGAAAACGCAAGATAGGAATCTTCGGGGCTTTTCAATGGCGGGAGGGTGCGAGAATTTGATTTCTTTCCCTTATGAAATTACAAAACTAGAATAGAGATACTACTGAGATCAATTTCTTCTTCCTCTTGCATGATCGCAATTCGGCCGACTCCGGTTTCCACTTCCTTGCCTAACGGATAATCCAGATATTGGAAAAATCAGGCGGAACTGTCCTTCCTGTCAAATCTTTGAGCTGATTAACTCGTTGTGGTTCCAATTTATTCTTTTCAGATAGAAAGTGTCGTGAAATGTTCGCATTTTAATTTCTTTTTTACATCTACAATTAAATATAAAAGGATCAAATTTATTAAATCATTCTGTAAGTTAAATAATGTTGTTATGTTTGTTATTTTTAACTTTCAAGTGTGTCGAAATGTATTATTTTAACACAAAACGTGTGATTAGAAAAACATTCACCTCTAATTAATTTACTTCTGTGACTCCAATTGCATAGTTTCAAAATAAAAGCGTTTATATTGATATATGCTTAGTAAATAATGAAGGTCTGTTTTTTATTTCTGCATTAGGTTACACTAGAATCTTCTCGCATTCTCTAAATTCAAATTTTTTCATTTCATGTTCTAAAAGCTTAATTTAGTTGTAAAAAATAGACCTTAAATTTAATCTCTTAAATATAATTTCTTAAATTAAATTGTTTAACTCTATCATTTTAATTAAATCAATGATATATTGAGTAAGACCAGTGGCGAGAGAGAGAGAGAGAGAGAGAGAGAGAGAGAGAGAGAGAGAAAGAAATCTATAAAAATGGTTAAAAATATCAAATCGGACATTACGAATATAACAGTATAGTTGAATTATTTATAATCAAGATCCTAAAATAGATATTCGCTTTCTATGTATATTTGATTCGGATTAACTAAATGCTTCAATCATCAGAATGATCCATAATATCTATACGAAGAGTCAAATTCGTTCGAATTCATTAATCTGGAAACAAAAATATTTTATTATCTTTCTAATTATCTTTTTTCTTATAAAGAAATGTATATGTCTTAAAAGAAATGTATATGTCTAATAATGTATAATCTTAACAATGTTTGATGGATTTTCATACTCGAAACTAAAATGTTAGTTAATAGCAACATCGGTTTTTCTTCCAGCATTAAGATACTTTTCGCATCAGCTAGTTTCATCGATACATTTCTGCACAGAAACTAATACCAGGCGATACGTTGAGAACTTACGTATCAGATTACGCTATCGCAGGATAACGTGCACGAGAGGAATGACGTCAGATATATCAGTTAAGTCGATCGTAATTACGGCGTTCATGAAATATGTACGTATCAAAAAGCGTTAACCGAACAATATCTCACTATCGCGCGCCTCGTTATCAATAAGCGTTGTTTTTATCTGGAAAGCTCTCGTGAGATAATAATGACGCGAATTTCGTGCGTCGTGCGAATTTCTCTGTTACGCAATTTCGCACGCGACTATCGTGAATGTATCGGTTCTTTTTTATATATGAATATAAAAATGTGCGTGCGTGCGTGCGTGCGTATGTGCGTGTGCGTGTGCGTGCGTGCGTGTGTGTGTGTGTGCGTGCGTGCGCGTGGAAATATATATAAATATTTGCAAATTTTTTATGGTAAAAGCTGACGTCCGTACTATGCACATCCGATGAAAATGTCGATTTACTCTTGACATAAAACGCTTTGATGCGGCATTTATCAAAGTGTACTCCTACGCATCAAATCGGCTGTCTGGATAACGTGCTATCGATGGGCATCGACTGGTAAAATCGCAAACACGAATGGCCCATTTTATCGCGCCCATTACATCATGCTGACGGAGGTGTGGATTCAACATGAAAATGTTGAACATCTAATTAGTTGCTATGATAAATCCTATGGAAATAATGTCACGTCTGCGAATTTTGACATTTGAAAAAAAGCTGAAGTATAAGATGAAGATTACATTTTACGTATCGTTCAATTTATATGAAAATTTGTCTATATTGTGAAAAAAATCTCATTACTAAATATTTAATGTATACGATGTTGCTGATATATCTAAAAATTTAGCTCGATACAAATCTGAAAATAATTTTGTTTTGGACCGTCAAAATAATGTAGGATTTTTAAGCATAATGAACAATGCAGCAGAAAGTTTTGGTGCTAACAATCTAAGTTTTCTACATATTTACTTTGATGGTCTAACAAAATTATTTTCAGATCTACATATATTTATATAATGAAATTATTAAATACTTTAACTGTTCCTTCCATGTATGATTTATTTCACAATAAATTTGTGAAATGGCAATTTTTTTAATTATGACATAAATTACATTACATCACTGCATTGTTCTAGCAGCATAAAAGCAACATATTGACTAAAATTAATGAGATGAAAGATAGAAGGAAATAAAAGTTTGTAGACGATTAATCAATGTTCCAAGCACTTTTTCGCGTGATTGATATGACCTTTTCTGCAAGCAGCTTTCAATCAGCTTCAAAGAGTACTTAATACAAGTACCTATTAGAAACATCAATAGTAGATAAATGAATAATAGATTAATAGAATAAGACATTGATGGATTACCGTTTTTTAAATTAATATTACATTAGAGTTTCATTGATTTAAGATTTTATTATAAAATCAGAAAGTATTGTAAATGTTTTCTAAGTAAGGGATACACAGAAATATTCTGAAAAGCCTAAATAATCTTTATTTGTGAAATCAAAGGTACAGATCTACAAATGTTTCGCAGTTAAATGAAATGATCCAAGGATTAACTTGGAAGCTGCTGAAAATGAAATGCTCTGGTCATTAAACCTTATCGCGAATTAGAAACTAAGACATCTGGCGGTGTTTTATATAATAGTCAAATTTCAGGCAAATTTCCGTAGATTTGCGCGTGATCACGTGAAACGATCTGAAACCATCAAGTGATGTCATGTTGGCGCGAATCAGGATTCGCGATTGCATCCGTGGTTGAAGAGATCGGAGCGTTAATTTATATGTGCGTGCGACAGTACGACGAGACCGACGGCCCGCATATGATAATGAAGGCGTCATTAGTAAACTATTATGCAGGAAACTATTATCGTGCGTACGTGAGCCCCGGACAGGCGCAAACGGACGGACGGAAGCATCGCGTTACGGGAACGTAATTTGAGGATTATGCCTGCTCGTATATTACAACGAGAACAATGGCCACGGTGACGTCACCGTCGTACAATCACGTACGTAATCCGCGTGGATCTTCTGGAATTCCTCTTCCGCCATCATCTCGCCAACCTCAACCCTTCCCTCTTCGCTTCTGCCGTCGCCGCCGTCTGCCGACGCCGTTTCTTCCTTCTCGGTTCTCTCGCCGGACTGGTACCACTGTCACTGGGTCCGCACTCCGCGGTGCTAGTCCTTTAAACTCAAGCGAGGTAATATGATATGATCCGGCGGGATTAACTTCACCCAAACTGGAAGGAATTATTTGAGGGTAGGAGAGCCTGTTTCGCAGACGAGCCGAATCACAGCAGCATATGAGTTGTCTCGGAAAAGTTGGTGCACAGTACACTAGGGAGTTAATGCCATACCGTTAATACCACGATTACGACAACGCGATCCTTATTGCTAGTGGCTTTTATTAAGGGAGAAATGAGGGAGAATGTGTAATTATTATTACTTGATCTCAATTGCGTGGTCAACCTCGTCGTGTTTTCATAAGTGGAGTAGGTAGTTCAGGGTTTAAGAGCGTATAATTATATTTGCGAATTGCATACGTTTTGTTATTCCGCAAGTTGAGATAGCGTTAAATGTGTATGAAGTTTAGACGATTTTCCTCCTTTTGCTAAACAGAGTTTATACACTCAGAGAAAAACATAATGATAATGATAGCAATTACAAAAGTGATAACAACTATATTAGTAATATAGTTTTTTATTTAAAGTTTTTTATGTAAAATAAATGTATATACATGATTGAATAAACTAATGTATATCATTGAATAAACTAGTTCACAATTGATATGGGATAATTTTAAAAACTTTATTCAACTATATGTATTAATTTTGCATATAAAGCTTGTGAATAGTTGTCACTATTATAATTGCCATCGTTATCTTTTTTTCTGAGTGTACGGCTTCATTTTATTAACTTTTTCATAACCGATTTAATTTTTTAAAAATAATTTTTATTGCACGGATTATACTAAGAGATATGCCATAATCAGAGATAGTAGGTAAGACACAGATATCTCATTGAATTTATTGAGAGAAATTCTTCTTAGTGGGACATATGTCCCGCTGATCAAAAGAGTTAAATGTCACGATTTTTTCTACCTTTTTGTCTGTCACATGTATAAGATCACAAGTATAAAATTCTGGCGAAACATTTGTCATTATAAATCGATACGCGAAACAGGGATTATGAAATCCACGAGTAACGTATGAAATGTACATTTATTTTAACGTAAACGAAATTCAGTGATAATGACGGTACGAATTTATGTTAATGTTTGTACTTACTATGCTATTTCGTACAGTTAGGTGCTTCACGTAAGTAGAACATAGGTACTTCGATGGCAAGTCTCACCGCAACTTCAGTTTTCCCGGGCGAGAAATTACTTACCGCGCTCTCAGTGTAGCTGACTTTTCCTGAATATTATTTGCCGTCGTGACTAGCTCCTTATATGAATTTTCATCGAGGAATTATGTTCTCCTCGGATATGCGCAACGGTTGCTCAGAATCGAACTTGGCGCATGAGCTCCTCGTTCGACGTTGATGATTCTTAATACTTCAAGTCGGTTGAGCTGTAAAACAAGAACAATGGCACAAATTATCATTTATATTACTTCTAAGTAAGTCCACTTTACTAAGCGGGGATATCATGAATATTAAATGCACCACGTAATAGTTCATATATTGTTCCTATTTCGTTTCTTAACACGAACCACTTAAGGAACGCACTGTCTTTTCGCGTTTTGGGTTGATTCATAGTAAATGCTAGCACTCAAATTCGTATGAAGAAGTAAATTTACACAATTCGTAATATCTCAGTACAAAGTGTCTAATGAAAATTCAAATTCACTTATACTATCTTATATCGCTTATGTCGCAGCGTGTATTTTTACACTTTGGATAGACACCCTGAGCCGATTGTGCAGCAACGCCTGGGGATATCGCCTGTGGGGTGATCGAAGGGACGCAACTATATATGTCTAAGGCCATCGCCTTGGGTCGTTGTTACAACACACTGCACAATTTAAGGATCCTCTACAGAAGTAGAAGTCGTAGACTTCTCGTGATCGTGGAGTCTTAAGTCGTAGGAAACCAACCAATCACAATCAAATGTAAGGAGAATATTCGAGTAGAATTGGTTAGTTTCTTACGACTTAAGACTTCACGATCGTCTGTGACTTCTATGTAGAGGACCCTTTAGAAGAATATCCACGACTTAATATCGCGAGACTCGAAGACGACTGCTTCTCGATTGACTCTTTCGAATAACGCTCTCAACTAACGCTCTCGTCTAACGTTCTCAATTGACTCTCTATGGCTGTAGGATCTAGATTGAGCTCATCCGGGCGCATTTCACGACTAACGACTCCCGAAAGAAAGAATGAATCCACGACTCGGACTTTAAAGACAGACGTTTGCCACAGCTCCTGTCTACGCAAGACAAGCGCTCGAGATTCGAAGTCGCGACGAAAAGGCACCGGACCTTTTCTTCAATAAGTTTTCGATGTTTTCGGTTTTCATTGAATTGTACATGACCATGTATATGCATAAGTGTTATTCGTCCATGGCTTCCTTTTGATATATCGTGCATGACTATTAAATGCATAACAGTTCTTTTCAGCTTGTCTCGTAACAATATAGAAATATTCATGCGCGATTGATTAGAAGAAAAAGTAGAGAGGATTTCGAGAGCGAGAAGTTATCCCGAGTAGATCTCGCATGGTTCTATCCGTTCAATTTCTGCGCGTATTCTTCGCGTATTCATCGATTCAATGTACGGTTGGATGCGCGATAAGATTCACGGTAAAGACACAAGTCTGTTGGAAAAAAGAAAAATTTTTTTAGAGCAAAATTTATTTCTTGATATCTTCTAAAATCCCCAAACGATATTTCTCAAGTAAAATGTCTCTTTGTTTGAGTTACTTTTCGATACAGAAATTTGTTGAAGGCAAAGAGTGATTTGTAACTTTTCCATATAAATCGATGGATAAAAAGGTTCAGATCATCATAAAAGCAGTGCTAGTTTGAAAATAATGATTTATATTTAGAGTCAGCAACATTATCATAAATCAAGATGTATAAGGTCTATTGAAATCATCTGGGCACATTAAGAAGCAATGCATTGAGCAAAGAATCGCAGAAAGAAACGAAGATTATAAAAGATAAAAGACTTTCGACAGCAACAGGAAAATCCATTGTGAACTTGCCGGATAGGAACTTAAATAATATGATGAAGAATAGAGAAAAAGGAACAAAGGAGGAGAAAAGTGGAAGTCACCTTTGCAGATATTTCCTCATTTGAGTTCTTTACGTGTGCGCGGTCACAGCTGATAGGGGGATGGGTAAGGTAGGCTTCCTCTTTCTCTTGTCGACCCTTTTATTTAATTAGCAAGTCGGGAGAACTGGCGAGAAGAAAAGCCATTTTCGCACACGGCTTAACACCAACGAACGATGTGACGACTGGATAGTGGCTGTTTTGGTGGAATTGTGGCGAAGGTTAGTCATAAAAAAGGACCATCCGGTGATAACTATGCGTATTTTAATTGCTCGGAGGGAATGTTATAAAAGGCTCTAGGGAGATATTTGAACACATTATTATCGAAGTTGGGCATAAATATTGTTTAACTAACTAGCAACGATATCAAATAATAGCATTAAAGGCTGTAAAATGAAACCCTAAATCGAACGTAGTCGCAGCGAATGCAGAAAGTTTCGCGCTACGAGTGAACTTTTATTCGCTTTCTTCTGCAGCCATTGAGTTTTATCTGCAATTTATAGAGCGACAAGTTCCAACAAGAACAGTGTGCTTTGCGCGTAAGCACAATATACTTAGAAGTGATAAACCGTCTTTATCGCCTTGAGTTAATATTGTATTATCATATTTTAGATATCATGAATCGATTAATAGTTAACGAAAAAGATTTTATTTTGTTCTCAAATAGAAATATTTTAGAAATTTGTAAATTACTTTCTGTTGTTTTTTTACGTTATTCTAGATAAATTCTAGAAATATAATAGTATTCTTTTTGTGAAGCAAAATAGGTGTATATATATATATATATAATATTAATTTGTTTTAACAATTAAAGAATATATATATATATAAATAATATTAATTTTTTTTAATAATTAAAGAAACGCCAAGTGCGCGCGCGTGGTCGAGATTGGATCTTGATTAAATATTAAATTTAATATTATTAGACACCATAATTAAATATTTTATAAATATTAAAATCTTTTAATTATATAATTGCACAGCAATATAGATTAGATTTAAAATTCAATTGCAAACTGAAACTAAAATATGAATATAACAGCTTAAATTGAATGTCAATAATGCTGACAAGCATTTTAAAATACTGCAAGGAACTCATTGCGAAAAATTTCTTGGCTAAGTTATATTTTCTGCAATACAAGTTCTTTGCAATATTTTAAAATGCTTACATCGCTTATTAGCATTATTATTAAATTGACGATCAATTTAATTTATGATCTTAATATTTCAGCATCAGTTTGCGTTTTAAACCCTACAATAATTGATGTATTTATATATGTAACGGAAAAATGTATATATTTACATAGTAATATTAGGCACTGAAGTTCAGTTACAACTTCTTGATTATTTAATAGTTTAGTGTAATTTACTCCCTTATTATTATTGTTGTGCAATTTATTGTTTAAATTAAATTAAATTGTTTATCAATTATCTGTTAATATAATTTCTTGTAATGTTACAATATATTTTGAAATACTTCTAAAATTTTTTAATATATTTTATAGTTTCAGTTACATTATGATGAATTACTATATTACTTATATTAGATTCAATTAAAAGATTTTCATATCATTTAAATAATATTACATTTCCAATTCGGGCATACTATGAATATCATCAATATTATTTAATTTCATCTTTAATTAGCGTGTTATTCAACGAGGAGAGAAAACTAGGTGTAGTTAGACAAATATGACAATAGAATAATGGAGATGCACGTGGTTATTAATGTTTCGGAGGTAGATTGGCCGTACAGTAACGATCCTCGAGTGTATCGGAATGAAAGTCACCGTTCTCGTTTAGTTGGCTTGTATATATCTACTTGTTGCAGCGCTATCGATTACGCGCGAGGTATTGTAGAGAAACGCATAGTTTGCATGAAAGGTAATTACTATTGTATTGTATAACCAGCTACGTTCTGAAGCATCTCTAAACAATGCATATACCTCAATATTCGACGAATACACGTGTAAACACGTATCGTACATATACGGGATGTATACAGGAAATATTCTAATATATAATAGATATACCGTATTTAACATTTCGCGCGCTTTGTATAATCTGAACTCAGTTCCATATATACACACACACACACACACACACACACACACACACACACACACACACACACACACACACACACGAGTAAAATATATAAGTATTTTACTCTGTGTATATACATACTCCACATAAACATTTTTCTATTACACCAAGACTGAAATATAACATTGTACATTACACGAACATCTCTTGTTTCAGGTAGATATTTTATTAACTAAAAAAGGATTATATTTTATTAATACAAATGTATTACATTACATATTTGCAATTGTAGAATTAGTCAAGTTTTTTTCATTGATTTTCCACGTCAGTATTAATATTTGCAGATTTTTCATTGATTTTTTGGCTAAATTATTAATTATTGGATATATATTGATCATATAATTGAACATATATTGTATTAAGTAATACATGTATTGTATTATATTACTTTTTGCAATTAAAATAATATTATGTTTATTGTTCAATTGGTTTTGTTTTTAATTTATTGTATATAAGCATAAATTAAAAATTAAACATTGAAAAGTTTGTTTATAAGATGTTTAAAAAATTCACATTTAATATCATTATTATTACTGAAATAGAGTAATAATAAAATTGGGAAAATAGATAATGAAATTATATTAATAATTATAATTTTTTTTATTAAACTGATTCAATTTGTTTTGTACTAGTGTGTACTTAAATATTTTATATATAAAACATAATATAATACTATAACACACCTCTGAAATCTTTTTATACGTAAAAGAGTATTTTTTGTTTTATATGATACGAATAATTATGATGCTATTTACAACAATCGTTCGTTACAAAAGATATAAGAGATATCTATGGCATAGGAATATAATGTTTTCAGCTATTTGCGTTCATTTTGATAATCAATGTATATCTTTATCCTTTTTTAGTTTATAATTTAGCATTCATAAAGCAAAAAATAGATAATTGATGACGTTATTTATAATAATCTGTACATTATTCGTTATAAGAGATACGATATCTATGCTTAAGAATAAATTGTGCAATGTTTTTTAGCTGTTTACATCCAGTCTAATTTGATAATTAATATATTTTTCTCTTTTATTTTTTAACAATATAGAGCAAGGCTTTATCAGTTTTAACTTTAATTTATTTGAATCAAACACGGCAGCAAATAGTACCTCTTTGCAGTGACGTGCTTACAATTACATAATGTAAATGAATTACATAAATATAATTGTTTTTTGAGAACACAAACCATATCCTTTAAACTTTAAATTTAAATGTTCAATATGTAGTGTTCAGAAAGATTAAAGACTTATTGCTGGCCGGATTGCCTTGAATGAAAAAGCCTCGCTCTTATAATTATTTAGCACTGTAATCCAAAAAATGGACATAATATCATCACTGCATCTTCATTGTTTTCTATCACATTTTAGAGTACGGTCAATGCGATGCTAAAAATATTTAAAGCATTCTTTGATTGATCAATTAGTAAAGTTCTTTCTTTTGATTAATCAATCAGATGTTTCAAAGTATTTGTAATGAAACTTCTCTTCACTTTATCCGAGGAACACCTTGAGAACATTCTTAGAACGAAGTGACGTCTAACGCTTTTAAGACATCCCTTGTGGAGATCTGTACTGTTTGTATGGATCTTAATATTCCTTTCTAACAATCGAAATATAACATATCGAAATATATTGCACTAGTGAAAAACTAAATGTTTAAAACTAAATGATCGTAGCATACTTAGGATGGGATGTAATTGAAACCTCTAAACCGTAATTATTTGCATAAATTCACATTCGCTTTTCCTGCGCAGCACTCGTTATAATTCCTTTGTCAGTTCATAAATTTATTACGATACGTTATCTATGCGTAGAAGCAGAGACGAAATACAGCTGGGTAACAAAGATTAATATGCTAATGAATTAATATGCAAAGGAAGCTAATAATCTACACGATAATTGGTGTCAGGTCGAATGTTTGACAACAATCTAAATAATTTCCTTCGAAAACGCACGCGCCACATCATTTGCCATGCAGCGCACTATTTGCATGTGTTATATATTCAGTTAATAAATCTTAGGCTAGTGGATTAACCCACCGCATTTCTCGTTTAACAGTCACCATCATGTAATTCGACCGCGCGAGCTTAACGGCATACATCGTGATTCGTATGTGGAAGAAGCATCGGCTGTCACTGATAATCCGGTCCACTTTCGAATTTCATGCATTGTTGAGCAAACGACTATCTCTTCGAAAATCCAGTAACAGTATATAACCTACACTATCTACGGAAACTAGCCGACAGAGCTGGAGAGTGTATCACTTCACCTCGTTTTGTGATAGATAATTTACTGTTATCATTCACTGAACATTGAATTTTTTAAAATTAAAAATTCAATTCTGCTTCGAATTAATAGGGAAATGAATAGAAATAAGAAGAATTAATATAAGAATTAATTCTGCTTAATTTATCTTGTTATCTAATAATTTAATTAAATTCTCTACTTTCGCATAAATAAAATAAATTTAAGTATAAAGAAAGTATATACTTAATCTAAATGTGTAATAAGTGACTTCATATATGTGTGATTTAATTTTTCATATAAAAATAACAAACTGTACTGTATAAAAATGAATTATTACACATTCAAGTATATAGTATAATGTTATTCTTACATGGAAAACTAATTATAAGTGAAACTTAGATCAATAAGAATAAATCAAGTAAAAGAATAATCTTGTTGTCAAAAGCAAATTTTGACGCTTGATGATGTTTGTGTGCAAATTTACAAATACAATTTTTCAGTTCTATGAAACGATAAAATTAAATCACATGTATATGAAGTCTTATTAGAGATTGAATTTGGAATGTAGATAACTGAACAATTAAATTTCGGTATATTATATTACATTATATTCATCATTTCGTGGCTATTTGTAGGATTTAATGTGTAGATTCACTGATCTAGAAATCCGCAAACATCTCTAAACACATTTTTTGTGCTAATGATAACACAGTATATTACGAGGACCATCGAAACGCTGACTCGAAGTTACCAACTCCATCAAAGCCAAGTTTTTGGAGGAACAGATTTCTCATGGGGGTGATAAACTACATTACGGGTGGGTGGCACAGAAGCTCGTAAAACTAGCTCGATAGCTCGCTGAAGACGCACCGAAAATGAAAGCTCAGCTCAACGTTGGCATTGCTCGTTTCGATTCACGACATCGCAATTTTGTCTGTTACTCTCGAAATATGCGTGACGCACCGATAATACTCTACACCCCACGAACGCTCGAATGACAGCGAGTTCACTACAGCGAGATAACACCGAAGTAACTCGACACGAAGTGACGTAGTGCGGTCCTGAGTGACTTGCACGTAGCTTGATCGTTGGTAGAACAATTCAGATCCGAACAGAAATGGCGAAACACATTATTGAATATCAAAGGAGTAATGGTAACTCAATCTCTTAAATAAATGACATTTCACTTTTTTACTTCTATGTGTGTCCAAATGTAAATCAATTCATTTCTGTGATTAAATCAGTTTTAAAGTAAACAACATTTATATATTAACGTATACTTGAATAAATAATAAACTAAATTTTAGTCATTTCAAATTTAATACATATATTTTTTGGAGTTATTTAATCAAATTTCATTACTTTAAATTTCATTATTTTAATCAAATTAATGATGTATAATAGGAGCAGTAACGACCTTAGAAGTAATTAAAAGTAACTAAAATGGAATATAATTTATTACGAATTTAATAATGCATTTCAGTCTTCAAGTAATTAAAAATGAAAAAAAAAAGAAATTTTGAGGAAAAAATAGATAATAATTATATTTGTTAAATAATTTAATAGAATTGCAATATGGGTAAAATTAATTATTACTTTATAAGTTATAAAAATAGATACATAGTATTTGAAAAAGTTGCGATTAATTGATAGATTGTTAATATTTTCGTTCACAAAAAGAATAGAGATTAAATTGATCTCAAAATTTTGTTAAAAGATAATTTAATATATATATACAATATAATAACATGCCGCTCAATGTACTTCTTTAAATTAATCTCTTCGAGTTATATTCTTCTTTATACTGTAATAGATATATGTAATATAGATATATGTAATAGATATATATACTGTAATGAATATATGTTTTTTAATATATTCGCAATGCTTGAACAATAATCAACTTGCCGGTATCATCTCACAAGTTTCTTTAGCAATGTCATTTTGCAAAGCGCCTGCATTACGAGCCATTAAAATTATTAAATACAAACAAATAATTTTGCGCTATAAACGCTTTAGCCTTTAATACTTATTTAATTTTTTTTGTGTTATTTTCTTTAAAATATTCAAATATAAAGATATCATGATATTTTCGTGATTAGACACAACTATATTTATACGAGTATTTCTATATAATACACTTACGAGCTTATATATTGTCAAGACGCGATAGTATTATTTTCTACTTTTTGCAAGCATTCTGAATATTAGTACGTTCTGTTATAAACTTCGGCATATAAATATCAATATGGTGATATTTCGTTATATGAAAACAAATATCTCATATATACACTGAAAAACTGTAAATTTTAACAAATATTTGTTCGAATAATACTAACCGAATATTTACTAAACGTAAACTTATATTTGGTACAAGAACCATTAATTTCATTTAACTATCATTTTTGTAGAGTAAATATGTATTTATTTACTGAAAGTAAATATTCAGTTAGCATTATTGAAAAAATATTAAGATTTAGTAAATTTTTTTCAGTGAATTATAAAAAAATGCTTTAATTAAATAAATTTATAATGTCTATAAAGTTCTTAAATCAATCTTAAATATAAAAACCGACTACGAATATTGATCGTATGTTAGACTTAATTTATTTTTTTTTAAATAAATAAGCATATATATTGCAAATTCAGTTTAAAATTTTAATCTTATTTGATTGTTTCTTATAAATTATTCAACGCAATCATTATTCTATTACTATCCAGTTGATTCCTTAAAAATAATCAATTTAACTTGTTCAATTATTTTGTGATCTATTTTTAAAGCATCATAAGCATCTTAAAGCATCTTGCTGTCTCTCAAACAATGCGAAAACAAAAAATCCTATTAATGAAGCTGTCAGAGAATTTTGCAGTGAATTCTTAGAAAAAAATAACATCGAATCGGCCTGCCAATCATACAGATAATATTTTCGATGTAGGCGATCAGATATATCCGGTAGATGAGTCCAATTAACTCAGTCTTGCTCAGCAATTCAGCGATGTAAATCAGTTTTTAATTAGTGATTGCAATTTATTAGTATATTAAATAGAAAAAAATAGATAAAAAGAAAGAGAGAGCTGAAGAAATAGTTTAATAATTATCACAATTATTCTTAACATTGTAATATCTTTGAGAAAACTTTAATACGTAAATAATGAATTTCTCTCAAACTAATATCGTTGATAGAAATTAATGTGCAAGCAAGAATCTCCCCATAATTAACCCATCATCAGATGTATTATGTGTACACGACCGGAACGAGTAACTTCTAAGGTGCAAGGAACTTCACTCCTTGTATTTCTGTGCCGAGCTACGAAGAAAGTTTGGCAAAGCCCAGGCGCCAGTGAACCAAAACACTGCTTTCTCGGCGTCATCTCATACCGCTCTACCCGTTTGTACGTGCAAGATTTAGTTGTCGCTATAAAGCGCTTACCGCTTTCTGCGTACTAAGTCCTATCATGGATCAGAGGCCGCAAACGTCATCCTTATTCAAGAATGAAATATACGCGGTGTGAGTACATGTACAATAATCTCGCTTTATAGTCAAACGATTGAAAGTGAAGTGACGCAAGAAATGTCATTGAAAATATTATTCGACATGTTTGCATATCGCAACATAAAATGATAAAAATACGTTTTATTCCGCTAATTGATTTGTTCAATAAATATTCCTTAATTGATTAAAATGTTACAATTAAGTGTCTGGCGTGGATCCAGACAAAAGGGATCTCTTCAATGTCGGAGTATTCCGAACCACAAGTAGCGTTTGGACAGACTCCGCTCCAAACTTCTACTCCTGATTCAAACTTGTCTACACTAACGCTCCGCGTCTGTGCTCTAACTTTCAATTCTTAGACTGTTGTACTTCAAACTTGCTTTGCTGTAATTCCGCGAGCTCGTTAGCTTCTAAGAGATCATGTGTCGACCCGCGAGTTCAATTTCTTTTCTCTCATTGATATCTCAATTCGATAGATATCTTGTTCTCCCTTCATCGCTTTTCTTCTCTCTCCATGTTTTCTCCTATTCTTTGGCACTCACATTTCCTTATTTACACAATATTATCGAATAATTGCGCTTTATTGCAATTTTTATCTATTTTTGTAGATGTACTACATACTCTTTCATAACCTGACGTTATTTGATTTTTGGAAGTTATGTCATATAACTCATTATAATTATATTGTAAAATTATATTGAAGAATAATATTCTATTGTAATCATTTTTAAGACAGTAAAAATATTATGAATCTTGAATTTGCTCTCTAAATCTCGTTGTTGTCATGAAAATTTAGAACACTGTGAATTTTAAAGTTAATTTTACCGTCTCTCAAATAATACGACAGAAAAATTCTGAAACTTTGCATTCCGCTCGACTGACTGAAATCAGAATCGCGAAGATGATATTCTATAGAGCGATAAGATATATCCTGTTGATAAATTCAATCAGCCCGATTTTGGTCAAAATTTCAATGATGTTGCTAACTGTTTACGAGCATGATAATCACGAGGAAGAGAAACATTCGAAACATTATACGACTTCAAATAGAATAATGCGAAGCGATTGAAATGTTATCAATATCGAATTCGCCGGTACGATAATTTTGAAATTCGAGAAGACAAAATTAGAAAAATTGAAATCGTTTGTCGACAGTACCGAATGTCACTGCACACTTGCCTTCGATAACATTTTTTCCGATCGTATGCGTACGTTTACACGAAATTCAACAACTTTCATAAACAATTTGACAACACGTGAACTCTAATCAATGCATAATCAACAGATTGCTCAATGGTGGATTTTGTTTGTTCAGATATCATAACAACTTTAAAGAAACTTTAAAGAAACAATTGCTGCGAATCTATAATAACTATAACTGCGTTCGGTTTGAAACTCTACACGCGCTTTGAGCGTTAATATAATCATTATTCAGTTTTTTTCTTATCATTCATTGGACATATAACAAGAATAGAATGCTGAAAACATCCCATTAAACACGGTTTATATAGAGCTATTTATTAATATATGTATTGATTTACATTAAAAAAAAATCTCATTCACATTTAAACCACCCATGTAGTTAATAGAATGGCTAACATAAAATACATGTACGCAAATCATAATTACTTGACGGAAAAAAATATTTGGTTGAATTAATTGGAATTCTGGTGGAAAATAAACGATCCAAAATTTTTGTTAAATTTACTAGATTTCTGATTAAATCTATTAAATGTTTGTTATTTTAACTAGAATTTTAATAGATTTAACCAGAAATCTTGTAAATTTAACTAGAATTCTAGATCATTTTCTATCAGAATTCTAGTTAATTCAATCAAACATTTTTTCTATGTTTTTTATATTGTTTCAAAAATTTATATATCTGCAATCATAAGTTCAGATTTAGTGAAAATATTGAATCTCAATAAGTTTACTTTAATCAAGGTTATTAACTCTTATCCTACTAAGAAGGGAGGGGGGGGGATCACTAGTTACCAAGCGATTCTTATTATGGTTCCGATTATGAAATCAAATTAGAATTTTACTCCTTTACTTTATAATGTATTCGGAATATACTAGAGAAATATTCAAATGTAATTTACAATTCTATTATTATTAAAAAAATAAAAGAAATGCAATGTAAATCACCTTATACTACAAAGATAATAATTATTTTCTATCACCTCATACGCCTACAAAGTTAATAAATACATTATTTTTCTTAATACTTTCATATAGATAAGATATCGTACTATATACTACATGTTATTATAATTTATATGTAATAAATTATGAGATATATATTTGTTATCGATAAGTTATAATAATACTGACTCAATAAGAGACTTTGACAAGGCTGCTTGAAAATACTTTCATATATATTGCGATAAAAAAAGATGAATAGAAAATCATATCGCAGTTGCGATATCACACTACCGCTACAGTTAGAAAAGAGTAGGAGAACTGCGAATATCTAAAGGAAAGGTTAAATAAAATCGAGAATTATTTATCAAGTTGTTACAT
>NW_017259351.1:1069874-1072250 GCF_001594045.1 Atta colombica
CATACACATGTAGAAAACGTGGAACTATTCGTCCTTTGACGAACAATATATCATTTTATCCGGATAATATATTGTTACATGTGATGGGAGCGCATGTATTTAATACAAAACACATATTTGGATATTGATGTAAAAAAGAATTTAGGAATTTCTTTTTATAATTAAAAAATAAAAAAGTAAAAAAAATATAAGACATAAAGTGAATTCTTGAGAAATAAAAAGATTTCACGCGAATGCACAAATATTCCAACATCCTATATCCTATTAACATTTATTTTTTCTCGGTGTCGAAAGATAAATGTAAGCAATATGTTGAAATACAATTGGATTACGAAATTGTAAAAGTTGGATCTACTAGTCAAAAAAATTGGTCAGAAAATCAAAAGTTTTACAGCAAGCACTGGACACATATATGTATGTATTGTTTAATCCGGTCATTAATAAAGAAAATCAATAAAAAGTTACATCTTTTTCTCATCGTACTATATACACCTGCAAAGACAACAAATATATTTTTTTTGTTGGTAACAATTATTGATAAAATGACATGCACTATTTATAATGACTGCAAGTAGGTAAATGTCATAAATCATCTACGTGTATGTGTATTGTATATGTGTTCCAATTACGTCTAGTCTAAGACTTTTAATATAGCTACAATTACGATTAGATATGTATAATGAAAACTCTTCGTTCTTTCAAAACATTTTTATATGTATTCGACAAAAAAAGATATAAATGAAAAGCAATCATTATTATACTTGCATTGCGACGTGTCTACTGGAATAGTTCAGTTAAATTATTTTATTGTTGCAATTCAAAAAGTAGATTTACTTATTAAAAGATGCACGAATCTTCAAAATATAGCGTAATAAATAAAATATAGCTTATTGCATTTTTCAAATGCAAGTGCAATTTGTTATAACAATTTAAACCAAATTGCTTTCACAGTGTTATTTTCTGTAAGCGACAGTAAAAATAGGGTATTCTTTATTTATTATACTAATTCTGTTAATGGCAATTGTGAGTTTTGGAATAGAAGTGAATGTGTACATGAATGAAAATATTGTGAATATGAATGGAACAGTCAGGAGCAGAAGGAAGATGTTATAAACTCAGGCGCTTTTAATGCATACACGCATACATGCAGCTTCTCCGATATAATTAAAGCAAATGGTTGATGACAGAAATTTGAAAAAGTTGTAATAATTCTATATAAAAATATAAACACTTTTCTTATAGTACACAAACACTTTACTTACAGTTTTAATATTTAATTAATATGTAATCTTATTATATAATCTGTACATTTTATTACATGCAATCAAGTATGCATGAACTTTAATGTTATCACAGTGCAATATTTATCACTATTACTATAAAGAATTTGCGAAATAAATATATCCCTTAGTAAAGCGTAGGGCTAACAAAATTCTTGTAGATGGTAGAATATTCATTACACCGAAATTTTTTGATCCTAATATGCTATTTTGATGACAGTAACTAATACGATAGGACCAGGAGGTCCGCTCTTTACGTCCGTATCCAGATTGAAGTTGGTATAATAGCAGTTGTATGTGCGATGGTATTATAAATGTTTTCCGAGTGCATGTATGTATATTGAGATTTTTCCTTTAAAAAGTTATCATATATTATTTATATGTCATATATTTAAGTGACTAGTGGTTTATTATGTATTACGCATATTCCTTATGAAAATAAACATGATTAGGATCCAATGTTACTACTAATAGTATAAACAATAGAATAAACAAAATATTCGTCAATTGTAATTTGATAAATAGTAATCATGGATAATTAATTATTCCTAATTAATCCTAAAATGAACAAACAAAAAAGATAGCCGATCTGGGATGAGGACACTCATTACAAAAGATAACGCTGTAATTATCAGTCATGAAAATAAACGTCAATTTAATGGAATAAAACTATTTTTGTATTTTTTAGTCTTTAGTAACAGTATAGATAACACAATTCCTAAAGTAGTAACTATTTTCGGTTTGCCACAAAAATATGATTGATAATTATTGACATTCAATCACAATCCTTGATTGACAAGTAAAAATTATTTGATGTTATAAGTTCAAATCATAAAATAAATTAGTTTTCAATCATTTCTAAGCAAAACTCAATGCTTATTTTGTCAATTGTAACTATTGAGTTATAATAGTAACTATTGGTTCATTCAATCATACTTTTAAACATCAATGCTTCCATTGAAAATCCAATTATTATTATTAATAATTCAAAAGTTATTATTTGTCAATCAATAGTTATGACTGATTATGAATATTAATAGTTGGTTCCCAACTATTATCATATTATATATTTCATAGGAGATATATATATATATAT
>NW_017259351.1:1072350-1076097 GCF_001594045.1 Atta colombica
TTCAATGCAATTATATTTTCGTTCTGGATGTCAGCAATCAAGTAATTAATCAAATTTACAATCCAACTATTGATTTTCCATTTAGAAGATGATACAATTAAAACTATTTACATTCCACTTGATATCGCTTTTAATCGAACAGATTCAGGATTATTGGCAGAATCTCTTGTTTATTTTTCCAAAGAATGCACAGAATTTTCGGATAATGATCGTTAGTCATTTTTTAATAATATGTTTTATTTTTGTAGTATTGTATTATAGTAGTACAATATAGTAGTACAATTACAAAATAATACAAAAAACTTGTCATATTGTATTTACATTCTGTAACTTAAATAATTTAATGCACGCGTAAATACATAGATGTTTATGATTGACTCAGGAAGTTATGGTTTAGTGGTGTATGACTCGTCTAAGAATCAAGTATGCATGATCTAAGAAGCGTAGAATGCAGGATCGAATCTGATTACCGACTGATGCTTCCTTTTCTACAGCAAAAATTTTACGATGGAGTATCTTGAGTATGACAGTTATTGGTGATGGCAACTATTCGTTTTTTAACACAATAAATATTATTTCAATTATAATTTCAATTGTAATTTTTAATGTTACTATACATTACGTTATTAAGAATTTTAACTTCAATTTTAAATAACTAACACTATATTCTCATTTATAACTTTTTTCTTTCATGTTTTAATATATTTTTGTTTCTTTGCTTATTATATAATAATTATATATTGTATAATAATTCAGAAAATATAGAAAATTTTCTAGTAAATGATAATCAATGGTATTTAGGTATATAGGATTTCTGTGATTTCTTCATATTGCTTTTATAATTATTTTAGATTTTTATTATACTGTTTTCTTGAAAAAAGAAATATAAAAGTATAAAAACGCTATTAAAATATCCAAATAAAAAAAAGGCTAATAAACAAACTAAACTTGTGATTAAATTATCAAGTCAAATAGTAGATCTTACATCAATGAGACATTCAATATTTTATAGCCTTATGCATAAAATGTCTATTGTAGGCACGAAGTTTATAAGGAATCTGATAATAAGATATCCGAATGCAATTATTCTGTACATATTCATTGATAATTGTTTCAAATTCTATTAATGATTATTTAATTTAATAGTTGATAATAAATTTTAGATTTTATCGCTATGAATTAAATATTAATTTTAAGGTGATCTTCGCACAACAAGATGAAAAATTTCAACCTTTAAGTGCGATAGTAGTTTAAATTATTGGGATAAACTAATGAATCTCTCAAATAGATTTCACCATTTTCTACAATATATCTAGATAAGATAAACTTCTAATTTTTTAAATGGACTTAGCAAAAATTCAAAAGATTATGGATTAGCTCTATTAATTCTTACCTTACTAAGGAGACCTATTCACAATTATCGAGCGATTTCTGTTTGTGCAAGTTTCTTTGCATCTTTCGCTAATTATAATTTATACTAAATTTTATTATTTTCCGAAATGAAGTGTCAATATTTATTCTAGAAAGTTGAAAGTATGTTAGTGAATTTTTAGAGATTTTTTTAATCATTCTGAATAGGTGAAAAAAATGGACGGATTTTAATGCCCCATTAGTATGGATGAGGCACCAAATCTAGGCTAGGAGTTAAATTGAAACAAATTTGATTTGCTTATTTTATGTCATGTTAGTGATGTCAGAAAATAATTCTAAAATATGGAACATGTTTTTTACATTTACTGATTCTAATATATATTATTAAAATATATTACTAATTCTAATATATATAGGTAATCCCGTAGTCTTGTCCTTTCAACTTTAGTGACACTCTATATCGTGTTTGATGATTCCTTACTTTTTTCTTTTCTTACTTTTTTTATTCTTTCCACGCAAAGAATTTCTGTTCTTGATAAAGAAAAGAAAAGGAAGAATGAATATACTTATTCTGCAATGTACTTTGTCAATAAAGTATATTATTTTCAATTTTCTAAAAAGGTTGGAGCACATATCCGGGTTCTATGTATTATATAGTCTTTGGATATAATATGCACAAGTAAAAAACAATGGAACTAAAATATCAATGTAACATGCTATAAATATCCGTAATATTAAATCCTATAAATAATGAAATTTTTTTAAAACAGATATTTCTTTTATAGGACTATTTTATATCAAACATATAGGAATGCTTTAAATTACGTCGTTATATATTTGTAGCGCAAAAAAGGAATCAATTTATGGTATATATGCAAATTACAATATATTCAATACTGTTTACTTCGTATATGTTGCTATGATTTTCAATCATGACGAAACGCGATTCGAAAAGATTGCTGAATTTGCATTTAAAATTTCACTTGGGAGGATCATCATAATACCAGAATATCGACATTTTTTCGTCCGTTGCGTTAAACTCAGCAGCTAGTCATATATTCGTAATGAAACGACTGAATAATTTCGTCCATGTAATGAATCCGTGCATCTTTTTCTCTTTTTTTTTCTCGATGTTCTAACAATCTTTTGTTTTATTCTTTCAAGCAGAGGCGCTCTTTTCAACGATCGTTCTTAGTTGAAACACATGAGTATACACGTATATACGCAGTCTCGAAATGGTAAAGGAGTCGAAATCTTTATTACAAATCTGAGTGCACTTGTGCGAATGTACTTCGACGATCACGAAATAAGGGACGTCTTTTTATTTCGACGATGTTTCAATTTAGCAGCCACTGCAAAAGAGTTTCGAGTTTTTATCGCATAAGTTTTATCCGGCGAGGGTGAAAAATAAAAGGAAGATGAGTCGAGGGATGTGAAGCATCAGGCCGAAATATCAGGCAAAATATAAAAACGAAAGATGTCGCAATCAGATACGAATATTGCGTGCGATATTAGTATCTGGAATTCAAATATAAGTAATTAGTGTAAAGTAAGTGTGTGATATAAATAGTAGTGTGTATATGGTAAGCAATTTTTCTGAATGTTTTTTCATATCTGTCTGCACTAGCTAGGATTCTTTAGGAAAAATATTATTTAAAAAAAAATAATATGCGCAGTTCCTTCAATACTCCAATTTTAACCCTTCGTCTACAATCTAGATTTTTTGCATAAGCGAAATTTTACTCTCAAATTTTTTTCATTTTTACATGAATTTCAATTTTTTATTAAATAAAGAATTTAACATTTGAGTTAACTAATAAGAGATATTGAAAAGTAACCTGAGATTTTTCCATTTTTTGAAATCCTAGAAATTTTTTATTTTTTAAAATCCTAGAATTGTGAAAAAAAAGAACACGAAGAGAGTAAAAATATGATTGCAGCAAAAAATGCAGTTAAGTTACATAATTCTTAGCTAAATTATTATTATTATTTAATTATTATTATTTAGCATTTTTTAAACAAGTTGTATCTCATTATAATAAACTTCAAGGTACATTTGCATTGAAATATAATAGTATGTAGTAATGTCAAATTAAAAAAAAAAAGATCAAAGAAATCATAAGATCAAAGAAAATCTTAAAGATATAAAAAAACCTTACTTGTAAATGAACATTTGAAAAAATTTATTTAATCTCTGACGTATTATTAATATGCCGGTTTTATTGGCACATTCTGTATTTAAATTTCATATTATACTAATTGCCAGCTAAGATTTGGGTTTTAATTAATACTCACATAATCGGAAGGCTGTGTGTGTGTGTGTGTGTGTGTGTGTGTGTGTGTGTGTGTGTGTGTGTGTGTGTGTGTGTGTGTGTG
>NW_017259351.1:1076197-1085382 GCF_001594045.1 Atta colombica
GTGTGTGTGTGTGTGTGTGTTGTGTTATTTCTCGTGAAACGAGATCATTATATCTGTCATCTAATTGATCTCTTATTATATTAAGAGATTATATTAGAACGTAACTAGTTCTGCCATCTATCATTTCGGACTCAACGGAAGTGGAATTTTATTGAGGACTTTTTATCGAGTATCATCGTTTTTTTCACTTTTTTTCGAGAACTTTACATGTGGGTCAAATTCTGTTTAGCATCGACCTTAACTTCGTTCTGCTATTTCTGTCGAACTCAATACGCGATTAAGTGGATTCCTTTTTACGTTAGATGTAAATGGGATCCGAGATCTGGATTCGTATTTGTTACCTCGAAGATACCAGGTGTTTCCAATACGTAGATGTGCGGTTTGTCGCTGCGACAAAAGATTCACCGTGATTGTTACGTTCCATGTTGCGTTTGCCATTGTCCTTTTTCGCTTTCAAATTCAGCACGATTACTGCGAGTTGATAGCTGACGAACATTTCATATTATTTGTGCAATTGTTCAATTTTAAAAACCTACCGTATTTTTGTAGAATGTTATATAATAAAATAGTTATTTTATTTGTAGTGTATACAAAATAATTAAAAACATGGAAATAAAATAATTTGATTCATTTCTCTCTTAAATATTACAAATACTTCTATTATTGTTAGTTATATATAATGGTTATTAAAAAAATTTTGAGTTTTATTAAATGAGATTGTAGTTTCATTTACTAAAATGCATTTACTGTTTAAAAGCATGCAAACTTATTTTCTATTATTGTAAAGCAATAATAATTGTAACAGTTATAATAATTTTTATTCAATCAATTACTTGCAATAATATTTACATAAATTAATATATCTGCGATAGAAATATTAAAACTTATAATAAATAAAAGTTTAACTTATTGTTAGACATGGTAGGAACTCGTAACATTTACATAGATGTCGTTGTATGAATGATTAAAGAGACTAAACACGCGAACATACGTGTTAACATAAAATAAGTCGTAATAGATTGTAATAGGTCGCATGTAAGTCACGACGTGAGAAATTATTATCCGTCATCAAGATTCTATTTTCTGTATGAAGAAATGCTAAGTGGTCTGCAAAAACATCTAGTCGCATGCAGTGAAACTATATTTTTCTCTTACCTGCATCATAAAGCTGTCAAAAAGTCAATGAATGCTGATGAAATAAGTGCTAAATTATTCTTGTTTTCACACTATTCTGTAAAAGTAAATCTTTTTTTATTTTGTGTATATTCAGAAGAAATATTTATTAAATTATAAAATACAAAATATAAAATGGCTAAGAATAATCAATAAACTGATTGTACATTTTATACATATTTATATAATTTATATTATTATTATATACAAATAATGATTCAAAATCTTATATAAAATTTACTTAAATCTTTTTAAAAAATAAGAAATATTATATATAATATTTATAAAAATTTTCAAGCAGCTTTAGGCACTTAAAGATAATCTTTAAAGATAATCTTCTCACTGAAAGATCAGTTATCTTAAGTAATGTTAAATTTTTAGTATCATATTGCAAAAAAGAATTAAAAGAATAATTAAAAGTGAAAAATTTATTAAAAGAAATTACTTTAATCAAATTAATTTTTCATAAAACTTTTATATCTTTCTTAGTGTTATTTATTCGAACATTTTCACAACTATACTCTAAAAGATTACACAATGCTTACTAATAAAAATTCATATATATCAAAATTACTTTGAATTCAAGATAATGAATGAGCACACTTTCTAAGATTTAGGAAATAAATTTATTACAATTGTATAGTCACGATTAATATTTTATTGAATGCGTAGTTAGAATGTTTAGTATTTACATTGATTCCACGTATTCAGATAAATAACGTTGATGAGCGCGAGTCCGCGGCCGCATCGCCACGTATCGTGCGTGCCGCGCATAAAACTCGATGTATAATTAAAGACCGTGAGCGCTCATCGCATTTCCTATCGCAGAATATCAGGCATATCGAGCTTTCACGAAACACCGGCAATCGCTGAAACGCAAGAAGTGCACTATTTAGTTATCTCCTTCTTTACCTCCATTATTTTACACTCCAAAATCTGAAATACCGCTAAATATTCGAAGGAAAAAAGTCTAAAAGAAGTATAAGGCATCCAGAAGACGGTACAACCATCTTTTTAAAAGTACCTTGTCTTCTGGATTTTTACGTTATCACTTTTAAGAGATCAAAAACATACCTTTGTTTAATGGGAAAAATCTCCACCGTCGGTAGAATAATGTATAAGTCCCGATTTTTTTCGTTAAAAATAATTACGTGTAATTTGTGCCTCAATTGCTCGCATCGCTCGTATGACGCACACCATCTGAGATTGGAATATTCATCAATCTTGAAGACGTATAAAAGTGGGTATACATCAGAAGAGTAACACAAAAAGATGTGGAGAGCAAACTCTCATGTTCGCCATTTCCTCGTTTCTTCTCTGTAGTCACGTCGAACATTCATTCGGTTGAACGAATATTTGCATTTATCATTTATTTAAAGATAGATATATACTGGGCAAATAAACAGTGAGAGTGCTTCAGTGTATACCCACCCGGAGAATCGCGAGGTGTGGAGAAAGAACCTCTTCGCAATAGTGATGGCATTGCGAGAGGTCGACGGGAATTGAGGTAAGGCTTCTACAGCGCGGAAAGAACGTCGCTTCGTCCACCTCAGGCTCGTGTAATCAAGTTGTCGCGAGAAATCTGCTTGTCTTATCTTGTCGCGATTTCGAAGAAACATACACCAGCTCGAAAGAAGATTTACTTAACTCTCTGCTACCGGCAAAAGACAACAAGATTACTCTAGAGCGGGATTTACAGCCGGGATTTCGCACATTTGAAATATATTTTTTTTTATTGTTGTACTGTATTCCAACCGTCGCGCAATATTTTTTTATTCGAGTCTATGTTTATTTATTTATTAAAACATGTTTCAGATAGTTTTGTTTTTTGTCGAATTTGATTTATGAAATAAAAATGACTTTATGATAGCAGATTTAATCGATTTATATTATAACAATATAGATTAACTTTAATCTTGGTTTAAATTATCTTTTTCTAATTTTTTCTTAGAACTAGAAAAAGATAAAAAATAAGTTAAGCCAAAATTAAAATTCATCTATATCGATAGAAATGGACATTAATCGAAGAGTCGATTCATCATTATTTCGGTTTTGCTGATCACGACAAACAGAATTTTCGCAGCAAATCTCTACGTTATGCAATAACGTATTATATATACGATGAAAGCTCGATCAAACGTTATCGTGAAAGGGATTAAATAAAAACATGTGTAATCAACGAATGCGGCAAACGATAAACGGTACAAATCACTTTAGGATTCGAAAATATGACTGATACCACGATTAATTGAAAGAACGATAAATCGAGCTTTTGTCGTGTACATTTGTTTGTACGTAACGAATATATACGTGTATATATGTATATATGTAGAATGCACGTACGAAGAAAACGATTCACCAATCACGCACACCGAAAGATATCAACGAGCCGCATATCGAGCGGAATGGTTCCCATCGGGAAACAAATTTCCTGCGAGAAAACTGAGTTTCCTGTCCAAACAAATCAGGGACTCTTTTTCCGCTTACACGACTTTTTCACCAATGCGTATCTTACGACGTACCTTAGTACCATAGTTCCGTAATCCTCTGGTCTCATTGCGATCTATATGGTTACATCCGAAGTAATTGCTAATTTTATTAGAAGAAAATAATATTGCACAGAGCTTCTTAAACAATAATAAAAATACACAAATAATACATATTTCCGAAATAGAAATACATTTACGATAAATTCATTATCAAATTTATCGTGGCTGTGTTATTATGGTATGTCCACATGGTTAGATGTAATTTGTTATTTCCGGATATATTAATGAAATTATTGATTTTTTTTTATAGTTTTTAGAACTTTTTAAAATTGTTTTGTACAATTTATCATCACAACAAAATCTTTAAGTACAATAAGAGAAATTGCGTACAGTAAGAGAATTGTATTTGCACGTTGAAATTTTGTTTCTCATTTTTATTATGGACAGAAGAAGTTGGATTGTAACTTCGCGCGCAACGAGACGTAGAATTACGCAAAAATTTAAGAATAAAACGTATCTCCTACAGTAAATCACTAGCTCAATTCCAAAATAAAGTACAGTCGTCCCGGCAAACACATTTACGCGGCACTCGCGCGAGAACGGCCCCAAATGGAAGATAAGGTGCGAAGAGCTTTACAAGTGTGCACCATACCGAGACAAACGGACTCGCCAGTGACTTTCTGTCTTTGAGCTACAAGACACCATCGGGCACCCAACACACGCGGCTGTCAATTCCGAATAGTGTCTATCTATAGTATACGTAAAAGAGACACACGTAAGATAAACCAAGTTCGTAGTATCACGCGCACAATCATCCTCGACACACCGGAGTTTCTTCCTAGGTTAGAAGTGAGTGGAACTCGTGCCAACACCAGGCAGCAGAACAACGACTTCGAGAACTTGTTTCCTCACCGGGCCCGCCGTCAAGTCGCGGAGGACACGGGCCGAAGAATGCCGCCGGGACGGCGGTAATTCACGTCGGGTAAAGGCTCGTGAAACTCGGTATCCTCCAGCTGACGGCCGCAAGGAGGGACACGAGAAAGTTGCTCGCCAAAATTGCCGGGCTGAGATTCCTTCTGTCGCCTCCGTGCATTGCCGCTGGTTTCTCCTCCTCTGCAACGAGATTAGAAAACTACGTTTCATACGCAGTAAAAAGGGGTGGCAGGGATACAAACCTGAGTGGGCTGCTTAATTTTAAATTATCTTGTCCACTCGTAAAGGGCTTGTTGAATTTACTTCCAGTAAAACGCTTGAAATAAAACTATGATACGTTTATGTTTGTTTGCAGAATCAATTATGGTCCCAACAAAAGTTTTCGCATCTTAGGGATTTTTAATTAAGGAATATGCTGGAAAGTTGTGGACTATATACTAGAATCTCATTATCAACTTTGTTTTTATTTTTGATATATCTTATATATTATTTGCTAAACACGCCTCAACATGTTATATTTTATAAACACACATCCCTCGAGGAATATGAATATTTTTAATGCAAATCGTTATTTTCTCAAGAATGGTAATTTGTTTTTAATAAAAAAGTATGAGATATAACAAATTCTCTTTATATACGTATATAAATTCTGGAAATAATAACTAGATAAATAAGAGCGGATTAATAGTGAACAAAAATTAAAATATTCATATATCTTTTCTATCTTTTTTTCTACCTTTCTGATAATAGAAGATATTTTAATGATGATATACATGTGTAAACTGGAGCAGAAATTCTAGAGAAAAATGAAAAAGTATTCTTTTCACATGAAGCGGTAAAGCCCTCTCTCGAGAGTACAAAAACAGCGTTTTAAACGATCTTAGGGGTCATCCGACATTTTTAGTTGAGATATAAGATGAAACGCGGATTTATTTCACATTTCTTATTGTAGCAAATACCGCTCGACAATCTGGTCACGTAAGTACGTGACACTCCCAAGTTGTTATGTGCTACAGCAGCGACATGGCAAACAGTGAATGAATATCTGTCGAACTTTTCAAGTTTTCTAAGGCAGTTCTCTTTTTTTGTCTCCTTAAATTATCTCAAAGTAAACCAGTTTTTCATATATTAAAATTTAATTCGAATAGACTTCAGTAAGCAGTATTTTTTATAATTTTTTTTACTAAACTTTACGAAAAAGGAATTATATTTTATAATTTATTTTTATATTATTTTTTATAATTCATCTTTTTTGCAACTCTTCATACATATATCGTAATTTCCAATAAATTTTTTTATCTGTTATACAGAATCAATCTTTAGCAGCTGTAATTTCTTTTAACCTACTAATATTGTTTCTAATTTTTTATAAGAATAAGTGTATTTGATTAAAGAAAGATTAAAATTAAACTTGTAATGTAAAGAAACTTGCAATCAGTACTAATGCCTAGGAATACTTTTGACGACTGGCGATGTCATGTCGCGAATATGAAAAAAAAAAGATTAAACAAAATTATGTAAGAGAAGGATATTGTTTTATGTAAGGAGAAAATAATAGATAAGTTTGATAATGCCCCACGGACATTATCGCGTTGTTACGTAGTTGTTAAGCGCGTTAAAATGTAAGTAAAACCGACACGAAGTTATACACTGTACTTTCAAAAAATTGTGTTCGAACTTTGTCTTCAAACAAACTTAGAGATTTTGTAAAAGTTTCGTTAGAGAGACGGTGGTACAATTTTGAAGCGTCCTTCTGTTATCGTGGGCGAGTTATGCGGGATTGCGGAATGAATGCGTCTGCGAGAGCCGCGCTAAATCCGATCGTAACGGCTCTCTAGCCATTTAATTGTTCGGCACTTACTCTAATGAATATTCAAGTTTCATGGAAGTTCTTCCCGGCTGATCAGTGGCTGATCTCTTCTTCCCAGAAGTAACTAGAGCGAGTTAATTATCATCGCGTTTTAATCCGTGAATTCGGCCTACTGACACAATCCGTAAACTGTTTATGCTGTAGAAATCTTTCTAAAATTAGATTTTTACAATAGTGGAATTTAAAGAGTAATCAATAAAGTTTAATCACCGAGAAACATCAGAGATTCCCTCCATAACATATTGTATATACATATATTAATATGTAGTATTATTACTAACTTGTGTAACATTTGCATTAAACATTAAATATAAAAGCAGATGTATTTTCTATTTATATTACGCTGAACATTTTTTGTCCGCAAAGTCAAAATAATTTATTAACAAATAATTCTGTTTCATTTAAAATCTGGAGACGCTGACAGCTTGGCGCTAAGCTACGCGTAGCGAGACACTGCTGTGTGACTACTTTCTTATTTACTTATCACTACTATTTCAGATTATGACGCCAGAAGTAAGAAGATACGCTATAAAAATTCTTACAAAAAAATATATTAAAATTATTAAAATAAAATTATTAAAATAAAAATATATTTTGATAAAATGATATTTTCCGAAACAAAAAGATGGTGGACATATTTTATGAGTCTTCAATAATCGTAAATGTATTAAAAAAAGATTCTATTTGAATTCATTTTGTAAGAATTTTTATTGTATATTTTCTTGCTTTTGACATCACAATCTGCCATAATAGTAATAAATGAATAGGAGCTTTAACGTTCCATATTCTCTCTATGAATGTTCTTACAATATAATTTCACGATACGTTTGTAGCAATCGTTTATATTATTTTATGTACGAATATGCATCTAACTTATAGACATCGTAAATATCGTCATTAGATTTTTTTCATCATAAATAGCAACTGTTTGCAGACTACTTGTGTATGCCAATAAGCATCAATAAGCATTAGTCACTTGTTTTGCTTTGTATTGATAATGTGAAAAATACAACAAGATAGATCTTTTTTGGAAACTTTGATTCTTTAATATATGTAGCTGTTATGCAATTTGCAGAAAAGATTTTTATATTATCAGATAATATTTATCCAGTATTTTTTATTGAATCGTTACCTCTATGTTGAAGGATAAATAAATGAGCTTCCATTAAATGGATTAAATTCATGATGCAGTGCGTCTTTCTTATCAAGTAAAAATTTAAATTGTTATATTAAACGTTAGATATATTCGTCGATACTAATTGGCACGAAATAACATTTTATTGGATTAGTTTCGCATTTATACATTTCTTTTAATTAACCTCAAATCTCTCAATTATCCTACAATTGTCGGCAAGACTAAATTTGACTAAAATTAATGAAGGAATAGCTTCATGTTTCTTACCTTCGATCACGTGAACCATGACAAACGCCGCTTTGGCGTTGCTAGGTACGCACGTATAGTTCCCTTCGTGCGTAAGCTTCGTTTTGTTCACCGTCAGAATGGAGCCGCTTGACGTGAGCTTAACATCAACGCCGGGCTCCTCGTCGTAATTTATCATACGACCCTGACGATACCAGAAGACATAAAGGGGCTTTTCCGTGGCCGCCATAAGTTGGCATTCCAAACGGAGGTTCGAACCTTGCTTCACGTGCAGATCAGGTGCACCTGGTATTATCGAATATGCCTCCGTAATCTTGAGACGGGCAAAGTTTCGCTGTACCGGATGTGACGTTACCTGCAACCATAATGTAACAATATCTTTAACTTTTCATAGTACATATAAAAATAGTACATAGTACATATGAAAGACACAAATTCGAAAAAGTTGAAACATTCAGATAACAATCAGAAAAATATTAAAACTAAAATAGCTATTATTTTGTGATAAAAATGGATAAAATAAATTCAAATACTATACTGGCAGAAATCTGTCATTTCTATTAACATATAGTAAAAAATATATATTTATAAACTGCTTCAATATTTATTAGAAAGGATTCATTCGTTATAAGATAATTAGTAATTTCCTATTGTCAATCTGTAAATTTACTTGATATTACGAATAAAAATCGTTTTTATATAAATTTATCTTTAAATTATCTAAAATAAATGAGTTTATACACAAACACAGTTATACGTTAGTTGAAATAATAATATAAATATAGTATACAATATACAAAATGATGTTAAGAAATCAGGTTATACCGTAACTTGAGCATTTTCGAAAACAATGACCAATTTTAAATTATAACAAGCCACGCTTTATGCTGTAATGTATACTATAAATTGTATTCACATAATCAAAGCAATGTTGATTGTCCTTTAGAGAATTCAACAGGAGCTAAAACTACGGCTAATCACCGCGATGACTTGAAACAGTTTGTGAGCGACCGCTTTAGCATTTCAGCTGACATTTTAGACATGCAAAACCTTTAACATAGTGTACATTAGAAATTATTCAATTAATCAGGTATGGCTTGAAACAATCATTCAATTGATACTGAAAATAACTCTTTCAATTTCGTATTTTAAAGAAAGCACTTTAATTATTTCGCAATGAGATCTACCTTAGACTTATTATTTAAGTCTATATTGATGTGTGTTTTCATTATTATGAAAGCTTGATGATGTGAACTATGAAAATAGATATTATTTCACTTATATAGTTATGTACAACCTCTTTCTTTTATATATATATATATATATATATATATATATA
>NW_017259351.1:1085482-1094339 GCF_001594045.1 Atta colombica
GACAGAAATATGAGTAAAAATGTATTAAATAAAAACTGGATCACAGTTAAATATTCTTAAAATTAAAAAAAAATATATGAATAAAACATTCGCTAAATTACCTGACATTCATAGATGCCGGCATCGTCCACCGTTACGGTGCGTATTGTGAGTTGCCAGTCGGTGCTCGAGTGTCTGACGACAAATCTCTTGTCAATGGAGTGTGTGCTAGTACCGACAGTTAACAATTGTCTGTCCCTCCGTCTCACCCATGTGATCTGTAATAAAAAATGACAAAAAATAATTAATATGTGTAACCATTTTTATTTATTGCACATAATTTTTACATATAACAAATTTTATTTTGAAAATTATTCATTTAATCAGGTAAAAACATTAAATGCATGTTTTATACTAAAAAAAAATCGAAATTGAAAAAAATTGCAGCTAGAATTCTGTTTAAAAGCAATTGTAGAATATCGATCTCTGCTATGTTCACTAAGGTTTTTTTATTCAGTATAGTATGTATTAATCTATCATGTAAATGCTGAATGATTTTTTTTAATATCTCCTAATAAAATTAAAATTGTTAATTTTCTTAATATAGAATTAAACCATTTGCAAATGAGAGAAGAAATAAACTTGCTTTTAAATTAGTACAGATGTAATCTTGTGAACGTTACAGAAGTATCATTTATCTTTAAACAAGTAATTAGGATTATGCATGAGTTGGATAATGAAAGTTGTTTGTGGTATAGTGTTCGAAAGCAGTAGATTATTTATAGTAACAATATATGTATGAGAAGTAATGTATGTCCTATGAGGTAATGTGACAGAGGAGCCTCGACATGCATCGAATATCAATTATCATAGCTATTGGAGTACACTAATTTCAAGATAATTTTCGTTCTCCAGGGAACAGACCACAAAACGTTCAATATATTAGATAATGGTTACATTGCATAATATTTAATTGTGTAGGCATATCATCAATCTTTCCATTTTTAAACACGATCGAAGAGAAACGATTATTTAATCGTGTAGGTAAATCTGATGTATTAAATTATTAAAAAATAAAAGAGAACTGATTTGAAAAATTATTATTACGAAAATGTTATTAAAATCTTCTTAATCTTAATGCATTTTTTCTTAAATATTGGAAAACTTCTTTTTGAAAATTTTTATAAAAGAAAACAATATATTATCTTGAAGGAAACTTTTAAATATTTTTTACAATAACGATGAAGAATTTTTCTCTCGTTAGTATTTATAGACATACAAATTTGCTATTATTCTTTATGCACATATGTTTCATCGTCTAATTCAAATATAGCATGTTACTTTAAAGCATTATATTATATAGCCAATAAACTAAACATATTGGCTTTATATCACAATGATTGCAAGATTTGTATGTATATATAAATACTAGTTGTATCAATTCATTATTTTTAAAAAGTATATACAGAGTGGGACACCCTGTGTACACCCTGTACACATGAAATAAACATTCGAACTTTCCATGTACGATATGTAGACTTTCATATCGTTTGTGCAATTGAAAATCCATTGTTTCGTATTTCATATTTTATTTGAATGTTTGTTTATAACTTTATAATGAAACATTTCTAACTAAACTTCATATAACATTTTTTGTTATTTCTACTTATAGATATACTATCGCAATTTGGCCGTTAAATTTTGAGACTATTTATATATTTATATATTTTATATGAAATATCAAATAGAACATTAAATATTTTAGTTGTGAATGATTGTATAGAGCTGTACTGAGTATACAGCTTCGAGAACTTCCCTGTTTGTTAGGGGGTAAATAAGTAATTACGTTTCCTAAATGTAATAACGCGGTTGCCTGTTAATCAACAGCAGTAAAATTTAATTATTAGGAGATTCCTCGTTACAAAGCCTTCCTCTGAATTTCGATCAGAGACATCACGTTGCCATGCCAATTATTTTTTATTTACATCCCTCATCGAGATGAAATCCACTGTAAACATCTTAATACTCTCAGAAACATAATTAGGCTGATTCCACGTAATACGTCTCGGAGAAACCAATTTCCAAGGATATGACATTTCTGGTACCGCCAAACCTAGTAATCCAGAGTGCTTGCTGTAATCCTAGGTCCCACGAAAAGGACCTATCTACGGCTCACCGACGTGTAACAGCGAATCCAATGTGACAGGAGTTGTGCGTGTAAGAGAGAAGAACGAGAGAGTATGTGTACGTGTGCCAGTCTTTGATTGTGGAAGTTATCGAGTAGTAGAGTTTGCCTCAATCGGCGCGAAGTTACGAGAACTTCGCGGTGTCTTCGAGCAGCCGGAAAGACAAAGATCCTAAAGCCTTCCGACGTCCGTCTTTCGGTTTCAACTAACTCCAGATAAGGTTATACACACATGTACGGATTGTTAGGCTGAACAATGAGTTTTGCTGTTGTCGAATACGTGGATTTTATTGCTCAAAATACTTGTATTCAATTAAGAGGTTTCTTAAGAATTAAGAGATCGAAGTAACAGATTCGCGATCAAGCTTTCAAGCTTAATCCATTATAATATATATTATAATATACATTATAATATATATTATGGAAAATAGCTCGTTTTTAAGTTATTTCGTAACCCTAACTAGCCGCATACTCTTTTAAGAATACTCTGTTTGAGTACTCAACAAGTACTCTGTTTGAGATGTCGTAAAACTTTTGGTCTTTAATTAAAATTTTATATTTATAAAATTATATATCAATGGAGATGTATATCTACTCGCATGGCAAGTGTAGCATTTTAATGCCAAATTCTTTCTTTCCAAAGATGATGTGGAAAAAGTTGGAAGAGACCGATATCCAACAATGGATGAAATCAGGCTACACTACTAGATTTATAAAATTATATTAATAAGAATTATTAATAAAAATTATATTTTAGAAATTTTGTTTTTTTAAATATTTACATTTAATACATACAAAAATCATATCTCTTCCAACTGTTTCATCCTACTGATCATCTTTTTTTAAAAAGTGTACATACATATTCTTTCTTGTGATTCAGATATAGTAACCCTACTCATTCTATATTCCTGACGTCTAAATTATCCAATGAACTACACCGTTTCTAATTATTTTTAGCTCAAACGTACGATATTATGGTATATCGGCTTTACAAGAGAAACTGTTGAAGTATGTGCGAGCGGCGTGGGCCTATTTGGCTTTCCAGCGGAAAGGGTTAAAAGTTTGTTTGAAGCTAGTGGGTGTAGTCCGTCAAAGGATTAAAACCAATTAAAACTTAGAACGAAATGCAAATTGGAGTAGCACGTCCGACTTGCGTCGGGCCTCCTCCGTACTTAATTTCCTCTTACGTCATCTTGCCTGACTCGATCATCATCATCAGTCTTGTTAGACACGAGTTAGATAACCGATAGCTCTGGCATTCCCGCGGGAAGCTATTAAGTCGCGACTGTGTGGGGATTGCTAGATCTAGGTAGAAAAGACTTTGTACAGTGGCAAGTAAATGGCATCTACTTGTGCGGGAGATGCACACACGTGGCACACAAATCGAGCTGACACCGCTGTGGGACGCGCAGGAGCTTAATTGGGAAATACTCCGGGTTACAGCATGCCATGCCGACACATTCTTTATCTGTCGGCCGGGAATTGCCACCCGCGATCGGTGACTTGTGCTGTTACATACCAGATATATCTTGCGAGAATGAATGACATAGAAGGCGAGAGGACAGAAGCTGCGTTTAAACCCGCGATATTGCAATTACAATTAATTGAAGAGCGTACTAAATAACGAAATAAAATGAAATAACGATTATAAGAATCGTCATAAAAATTTTTATCGCTTGTTAAAAAAGAAGAGAAATCATTTTTGCAGTAATAAGAATATTTTTATTCGCAATGAGACTCTACAGCAACAGCAGGAAGGAAATTAAAAGCAGCCCATTCCGTCGCAACTGCACGCTCGCGATCGCTTTCAACTCTTCCTTGATAGCAAGCATCGGGATTGCCGATAAGGAACACCGAAAGTTCATTCGTTTATCAGCCAAACCATTTTAAAAGTATTCTTGTAATGAGGAAAGTTCCCTCACCTATCCGCCCCGCGCGGGAATCAAGCCAACCACTACACAGCCACACTATATATGCGTCACAACCCCGGAAACTTACAAGCTACGTAGCGACGGTATTATATACTCATAGGATTGAGATGAAATTCTCTCTCTTGAAATATTAAAGAAATATTAATTATTATTTAAATTATGAAAATTCATATTAAACCTTTCATAGTGATTACTAATACAAATAATATTGTATATTTTCTTCTTTAAAAAAATATCGCAATTTAAGAATAAGAATTCTATATTCGGTCGAAGTGAATCTTGGTACTTAATAATATTCATATGTAAATTTTTTAAATATATTTTTTCGGTTCTATAAACTGCACATTGATTCGATTTATCAGATTTGAAACGCAATTTTGATGAGGTCATATTTTTTACAATAAATTCTTTGCAATATTTTAAGATACTAGTATCGTTTCTAGATTGATGATCAATGTAATTTCTGATATTATTTTTAACTTTAGTTTATTTGAGTTTGAAATCGATGCGCACTTTATATAACTAAAAAATGTATTTAAAACATTGACATATAAATATTATTAAGCATCATGTTTTAACCGAGTAAGAATTTCTATTATTTGTGTTATTTACTTATTAGTCCAATTTCTTTAATATTATTATATGATCGATTCAAACTTGATATTATCACAATTTAATTTTAACAATTAAACATATAAAAATGATAAAAGAACAAATCTCACCTGGAATAAAAATATTTGTAGAATATATGTCTGCGTTTTTAGAACAAAGTATTCAAATAATTTATATCAAGTTAAAGTTATCAAAAATATTTGATATTTTATTCATTATTAAATCATTTATTTTTGTTGATCAACTTTATTGTTATTGTGGATATTTACGGATACGAAGAAAACTTCTTTTACATAATGTGTACTAACTGCAGGGTTTTATAGCTTATACAGCAATAAAAATCGATTTTCTTGTGAGCTTGAAGTGACAGTGAGTTTGCGCATTGGTTATAGCTTAACAAGAGTAAATACACTACCGAGATTTAGTTTGAAAACAATTATAATCGATATGTCGATTTTGACGTATTGAGATGCGTAAATGTGTTAGTCAATTGCTGTATAAGCCCTCAATCGCTCAATCATTGTATCTGTTACTTTATTTAACCAAACATTGATGTTATCATTTTAGAAATGATTGACGTTAGCCAATTGCACAGAGGATTTCTATACGATGTAACATTGCAAATTGAATCTAACACTTTAGATCAATTTAATCAAACTGTTGATTTTGCAATTAAATCAATAAATACAACATAGATACGGTACTATTGTTTTTAATTTAGTAAAAAAATATGTAATTTAATAAAAATTAAAACAGTTTATATTATTATAATATGATGGTATTACACATTCGCGTTACATTAACTCTGTAAATGGATATTCCATATACAATTTTCATGTGGAAGCATTAAAATGCTTAATTTATTTTTCATCATTTCATGATATCGATTTCATTCGTGCCATCCAATCAGACCTGTTTGTGATTTATCAATCGCATTTTACCATGATACATTCCATTCAGTTTGCAAAAGGCAACGTTTTTGAAACGTATTTTCCCTATTCGACATAGAACGAATTATATCACGCATGGGGAATGAAGTTGAAGACCAAATAAACCAAAAGCTTTGCGGTATCAAATCCGAGCTCTTGAAGCTGTCCGTTTTTACTCATATACCTCATGCGACATCTGAAATTAGCAGAAAATTCCCTGCGAAATAGCGGGAAAACGCGTATAATTTACAAGACGGAAAATTGCCCAAGGATATTTTAGAGATGGGAATTTAGTGTTTCTATGTCTATGAAGGAATTCGTCACTCGAATCTTTTTATTTCCGATAATTCTTCATTCCCTCTAATCTCTCATTCACTCCATCTACGTTCTCAAAGGAGAGAGACTTCCACTCCCTCGTATCTCAACCATCCGGATATCCTCCATTATACCCTTGCTCGTCTTATCTTACGATTCATCGTAACTGAGGACGTTCTTCGAAGAAGCACTTCAACTCGGCAGTAACCTATGCATATCTATTTTCTTTGTCGGCGATGACATTGAGGAAGAGAGTGCATAACGCAAAACTTGATTTTTTCCTAACCGACATATAGAAGGACTAAGTAACACAATGGTTAAATGCGTGCTTACTAAGAGATACTTAAACATAGTAGTATCTCTAGAAGTAAGAATTTGGCATATGTTCTAGTAATTTAATATTAAATGGCGTATACATATATACTTGCGTTTACACAACTATAACGCACTACACAGGTCTGCTTTTCAATTTTTTCATATGCTCTTTCAGTCATCATCTGATTGGGTTCCGCTATTTCGTATGAAACCGATCAAAAATTCAACAACATATGCCAGACTTTTACTACGGTTGTGTTCCAAAATTTAAATGGTGTTTTTTTGGTGTTAAAAATCTATAGTGTAAATTATAGATTTTAAGCGCTGGCAGTAAATTTGAAATAAAATCTAGTAGGCCTGTTTAGAGCCCTAAAGATTCGTCATAGAAGAATGTAGTCTGATTTACTGTTTAAAAAGGGGTTAAAAAATATGAAAATGAGAAAGGTAAATTAAAAAGACCGAGATTAAAGTTAATCTACATTAACAGAAACGGGCATTAATAGCGCATTTCTGACTTTACAGGATTTTAAACCTGGTTTTATCTTTCTTGCTAGCATCTCATTGGTGATTAATTCTAGCGGGACAAAATCACCAATGAGATGCTAGCGAGAGAATCAAAACTATATAGTACCTCTTTCACATAGCATTTAATAGCATTTTATCTGAGGGATGTTCTGGACACGTCTTTAAAATGTCTTTAGAATTTTTTTTAGAGGTCTATGCTGTATAGATCTCATTCACAGCGCGTTTAGTTATTGCGATGCTCATTACAGAATGCTCATTCATTCTAAATATCGATGTTCGTAATACTTCGGTGGCAGCCGCGCGTCCTTTATCGTCCAGCGGTTTGACATTTATCGCGTGATTTACTGATGTTCTCTTCCTTGCAGTATCGTTTCCGGCAGGTGCTCTTTCCGGTCGACGGTTTCCATTATATATCATGATGTTACGTTATCCCGCAACACGGCGTTGACGCATTTTGGGATGAGATAAGTGCATTACGCTCGGTACGCGAGTAGATCTTGGCGGAATATGTTAATTCCATTATACGCACAGTCATATAACGTTATGCGCCAAATTTGAGAGCCAAACTCAAAGGATCGACCGCAGTGCTTTGCATAATTCGCGTTTGAATCGTAGCTCGTGGGAATAATGATTAATTACCGTGCGGAAAGCATACATAAGGCGTCCGATCTTCGCGGGTTCTGTTCGGAGGAACGATTGTGGATCCTTTCGCGACGAAATAAATTATCTATTATGCTTCTTAATCATCGAGTACTTCTCAAATCTCAATTGTATTAGAGTGAAAATTTCTCTGAATATACATGTCTGTACGGACTGTGCTGTAAAAGAAACATTTGATATCAGAAGTTTCTCCCTGTGGATTTAAAATAATATTGGATATTTGAGAGAATACTGAAAATAAAGATCCCCCTCCCCCTCCTCCCTAGGAATAAAAACGACTTTGAATATTTCCGCCGTTCAACTTTTACCCGAAACTTTTTTGACGTATTTCGAGGAAAGATAAATGATGGTTTTAAATTGGAGAATTCCGGAGTTGATAAAATACGAAAAGAAGTCTGCCGATAATTTATAAGTGGTAATAATACGATATCTTATAAGTAGAAAATACGCACAGGAATTTAGAAAATTTTTACAAAGGTTCGTACTTTTTTTAAAAGATATTTTCAGAATAAAAATATATTTAATGAACATTTAATGGAAGAACTCATATAATAATGTATATTTAATGATACTATCTTCTATTCATTCTATATCACTTCTAGATTTATACTTATAAATTTATTGCCTATTTATATACAATGTTGTTATTTTAACATATTAAAGTAAACAAATAGGATCTCTCGATCATTTGATACTCAGGTTGAATACTCGATGATTAAGAAGCATAATAAGCAATTTATTTCGCGATAGGATCCACAATCGTTCCTCCGGACGGAATCCGCGTAGACCGAATGCTTTAAGTATGCTTTCCTCACGGTAATTGAAAAAGGAAAACACAAATTAATAGGCTTTAAAGACTCAGCAATAAATAATTCTAATTATGCACATATCTCTTTATATTAGATGTTGTAATTTTACATGTAATTTTTTTACAGTGTACTTCAGTAAATGACATTTTAAAAAGATACATATATGATTTATTCATGATTTGAATAAATTGTAAGATGTCTGTCTAGTTACGTTTGCAAATACACGACATGTTACATCATCGCGGAAAGGATGTCTAAACTTCCATATGATGGTAGTTATAGAAACAAGATGCAATGCTTTTGCCCCCTTTTTTTCCTCCCCCCTTTTTACCATCTGTGATAGCACTTTTTACTTGTTTTGGACTTAGCTGCAGTATAAAGAATCTGAGGCAGTCTTGTTTCTGTATTTCTGTAGTACAAGATGCGCATGAATTCATCTTTTATTCATGGTCGACGAGAACGCGCGGGAGCTCACCGAGGTTATATGCGGTTCATGACAGGGAGTTTTGCATAAGTGGTCTTAGATTTTGCAACTTTTGTATCATCCAAAACAAAAAGTTTGCCAGCGAGCGATAAGCACACACACCCACCCACCCA
>NW_017259351.1:1094375-1109271 GCF_001594045.1 Atta colombica
TAATAAAATTAAAATTTTTTCTTCATATAATACGTGTAACTATCTTAATTATTAATCGAGATCATATTTATAAAATTTACATTGAGGAGCTTGTTATCTTTGAGCGCCAATTTTGTCTTCCCCATCTAATGAATAACAATACTAATTTTTTGTACGTTTTTGACTGTAGATTTACAAATACACCGATATTATTAGTATATTAGTATCTTGTTGTTGATAAATATGTTAATTATCTATATATATATTAAATATGTTAATATATTAAATATGTTAATCATATCTTGTTAAAAAGACAGCAATCTTACGCAAATACTGTTATCATAATATAAAAGTTATCATCTATCGTCGTATAATGATTTATAAAATTCACTGTAGACGCTTGCTTAAATTACTTAACTTCTTCATTGACGAAGAAAGTACATTATTGAAATATATAAATTGTAACGATTTTTGTCAGTGTATAATTTACTAAATTAGTTTAATAAATTGATGATTCACTTCGTCTCTCAATTTCGAGACACGTTTATAATTTCCTTTTTTTTAATTTTGCGTTGTGTAATAAGAAATATTATATTTATATATTATTTCATTATATAAAATCCAAGTTAAAGTAAAAATTACAAATTTATGATAAAATTTAATAACAAAATTTATTTTTGATTACTTTTTTATCAATAAACAAAAATTGATCCGATTCGCTTTAATCTGTTACCTAAAAAAAGTGATGAAAGTTAATCCAGAATATCCATCGTGTACATGAAGAACCGGAAAATCATCGTACTAACAGTTAATACATTATTAATACACATTCTATACATTTATATTATTTTGAACATATTTGCTCTCATCTCTTCCACAAAACCAACTTGTCAGACAAACAGCATTTATTTTACAAATAATTTATTTTTCAAATAATTAGAGATTTAGCAATAAATCTAGGTCAATTTTCTAAAATTTTATTCATTTAAAATATAAATGTATTCCAATATTTTAACTAACTCTTAAGTATCTTCTTTCGTGAAAGATTTTAGTCCATATAACTTATTCCTTATAATCGAATGATGGGAGGGGGAAGGGGGGGAGATCAAAAATAATTTTACTAGAAACGAATGTTTTATAAGAAATGATGTTAAAACGTAAATCGCTTTATTGCCGTTAAATTTGTACATAACTCTGGCAATGCATGCAATGGGAAGAAGAGATCTGAAATACTCTTACTGTAAGTAAATTACGAGCTGAAGTCTCCGCTCTCCGTGCCCAACGGAGCTGTAAAATTTAGAAATCAAAGGGAGAAAAGTAAACCCTCCATGGAATTTGTATAAACATGCTGCATCCCCTAAGAGCGTTCTCAAGTCTTCGTGCTCATTTATAGCGGTTGCGGGCTTTAGCATTGACACGCAGCGCATATCGATTTGTTTCTGCTTATTGAAACGCAATTTCGATTTGTGTCAAAGCGAGCGTCTGTTCTTTTCAAGAAATAAGCGTACAGAGTCAAAGAATCTTTGACATTTTTCTCCGTAGAAATATAATGTATTAAGTGCTGAAGAAAAGCTGCTACAGAATCATAGATGGATTTATAGATGCGGAAATCATCAAAGACATTACAATGCAGAGAAATTATTATTTAAAAATCTGTTTTAATGAGGAATACGTCTGCAATGAGATTTAATCACCAGTTATTAAGAAAATTTGCAATTATTAATTTTATCTAAGACAGTAGTTTATGAGCATATTTAAGAATTTTTTCGAGAGAAATTTTTATCAAATAAGCAGCAATTTTTTGCACCAATAAATTGCTTTTTTGATATTTTATAACTTGAAATGTCTATTTTTTGTTTCTCATTTTGGAATGAGTGAGAAAAATATCAGGTTGTCGATTACTTTTAATCATAAATTTCTAGAGAGAAGAGTTGAGAGTCCTTAAACCTTCTGAATACGCCCATGCAATAGTCTACAACTTTTGACATGCCATAAATTCTAAATTCGACAGTTATTGTGCATGTAAGTCCGTTTTCAAACGTTACGAAGTAGATGTGTTGGAAAATGCGCGTTTAAAGTCGGCTTACGTCTCATTCACGTCGCAATGTCGGCGACACGGAAAACTCATCGGAATTTTATGGAAACGTGCGTCGTCTGTCGCGCAGAGAGAATCGTCTGTCGACTCTCGAAATTCTATTCCGATTTCTAAAGTATACCGCTAGCGAGTATCGAGAGAAGGAATGTTTCCATCATCTCGATCGCATATGCATATAACGGGGATTGCTCTTTCGTTCTCTCCTCCTTTTTCCCATAGAGGAAGGAAGAAAAAAGAGAGATACAGTATCTACGCAGCATCTGGCGCATCGTCGCATTGGTTTAATGCCAAAATCCGCTAAAATATTCTAAAATATTCCCGAGCGGACTTTCTCAGTTTCGCGAGGCATGCGTAATAGGCATCCGGTCCAACTACGCGACGTTACGGCATGGAATTTGGCATAGTTCACGAGGGAATACATTCCAAATACTAAATCGACCAGTGACACAGAGATGTAATCTCAAATTTTCCGAAAGGGGTTGAATTAACATCGAGAGGCGTGAAAAACGCGAGATAAAGCATAAACTGCGCATTACTATGAAGTTGTTAGTTTAGAAAGAGTGAGATAGTTTGATTGCTATCGATCTCTTTCTTATTTCTCTTTTTTTTTAATATCTATTTTAAATATAGTTGAAGAGAAACATTGATACAATTAATCCTTTATAGACAGGCGAACCCATTTTTGAGTCACTCTTTTTTATTTTATGAACTCCTCGTTTGATTTTTATGAAACTTGGCCTATGGATAATTTAATAATATTTTATTTTATTTTAATTCGAATCTGAGATCAGAAATAAAAAATTTTTAATGTTTAATTTGAATCCAATATGGCAGATAGAATTTTTTGAAAATAATCTGATTATCATACATACATATACAGCCGGTCACAGAAAGATTGCAACACTTTTTTTTCAATGGGTTTTTTTAGAATGCAGCCTACTGTTCGAGCTATCGATTCTTATTTGTGGATCCATGATTAAATAACCAATCACTCGGTGCAAGCTGCATTCCAAAAAAATATGTTGCAATCTTTCTGTGACCGGCTGTATATACACAACTTGATTTTAGGAAATGTTTAATTGCAAAAAAAGAATAACAATTTCCAGTTTCGTTTTATTTGAAGCTCATCTGCGGTATTGTGCAAATAGTTACTATTGATTTTCAAACTGACCCCCAAACTTTGATTGAGCTATGTCTACTAGATCTTCCTTCATTGGAAGTTTCATCCTTTTGAAATTTGACATTTTTAAGTTACATTCAAACCTAACAATATCAAAAACTTTCTAAAATTGAGTTTCACGATAATCAGATTATTTTTTGAAATTTGAATGGAATTCTGATGTCAGAATCGTTCCGATTCTCTTAGAAAATAAGATCTTTTTTAAGTTTTTTTACTAAAAAGCTCCTATCCTCAAAAGGTTAATATACTGCGCAGAAATAGGAAAAGTGCTAGAATCAGAAAAAGTGCAGTTCATACTTATTATGTTTATAAGATGAAGTCTTATAGAGAAAAATTCTAACTAATATTACTGCGCGATGGACATTGATTGTTTGCTAAGTTGTCAATTAGTATCGTTCGTTACTGAAACGCTAGAATCCAACATGGATGAAAATAACCCGAAATGAAGTACGAATGCAGATGCATTCGCTATTCACGCAAATTGTCCGTTGATTTTTTCTCGCGGATGGCACTCTAAATAAGCCAAAGAGCATACGCTATGCCGGAGTAGCGTGCCGTTGTAGATCGTAAACTGGGGCAATTTGCTGGACCGACGACTACAGCATTAAAGTACATAGCGAGGGCCGCAGTAAAAAGAGAAAGGAAAAAAGCAAACGGCCTGCAATTCACAGACAAAAATACCGTATCGACTTATCATTTATACTTCCAACATGGTGCATCCGTTTCCGCTTTCAATACCGTGTGCCGTATTCAGGACACACATGTTTGCATGGTTACGCAGAATATCTCCATAAGGGATGGAATATGTACTCGTTTGTGCTTTCAATTGCGGATTCGACAAATCAGAGAATCCTGAGTTTTATAAAGAATTATTAAAATGTATTACGTAAGCTTATGAGACATATATGTGAGACATTTATTAATTTCTTGTGTACCTCTCTTTTTATGTTACTTATTTTATTTGATTAAAATTTTGCCGAAATCTCTGATTAATAAATTCTATCATACGCAAAATAAATTTCCTACAGTTATATAGGGTAACAAGAAAGTTTGACCACAAAGTTTTATATGTTCAAATTATTATTATTAATATGTTTAAATTGACTTTATTTGTCGTTATTCATTTTGATGTTATTTTGAATATTAAAAACGTTGTTTTGAATGTGAAATAGTTGCATGGAATGTATATTTAAAAAAAATGCTCTGAAGTGTTAGTTACATTGCATCTTATTAAATAGAACCAAAAAGATCTCTACACCAAAAGATTTTTATCGGTTGATGAAGACCGCTCTATTCAGAGACTTCATTCATGAAAATATATGCGTAGTCATTTCTGAAACGTTTTAAAGCTAAAGGTTGTCATCTTGAATGTTATTTATTATTTTTGATATTCAATAAAATATTCAATATAACTAACAAAGTTTGTTTTTTGTAAATATATGTCACTAATGATTTGAATATAAAATTTTTGGCCAAATTTTTTTGTCACCCTGTATTTTAAAAATAAATTCTGTCTTTTCGCATATAAATTTCTCAGTAAAGGAAGACAACTAATATAATCTACAATGTAGATTTATCTTAATTGCGTACTTATATTTGAATTTATATGCATTAATGTTATACATCATTTATTGCAGCAATAAAAAATAAGGTTTGAGTCTTTAATGTTTTTCATAATAGAATCAGTCTTTTCATAATAAAATATATTGCTTCATTTGATACAATATTTTAGTAAAAATAACTATAATTTTCGAAGAACAGAGTTATGTAATTTCATTTTTATTGAATAGACGATGTGTACATATATATCAACGTCACATGGTAACGAAAATTAGTTACGCATGTCGTTGTTTTAACGTTATGTAATCCATTTTATTTTTTTTTGTTAAGCACAAGCGATGAAGATAAAACGTGTTTGAAAATATTCTCAGCGTGCGATTGTCAAGATAATTCACGTTACCAGAGAAAATTTGTACTTCAACTTTAATGATGCCCGTGATGGAAGATATTTCTTCCACAGAAAGCTTCTTTGACATTTCAAATTTTATCTTCGCGTTTGTCATTCACGTCCCGACGGTTTACATTTGAATGGTCATTTCATAGCTACGCCACGAACGCCAATCATATTAGAAATAGCGAATACTCTTTTCTTTATGGATCATTCGCTTGACGTGTGCACGATAGGAAACGGAAATTAAATGAGGATCGTTCGGACTTGTCTGTATAACGGAAATGAAAATCTGGAAAATCTGGTGTGAATGGAAGAAGACGAAGCGACTTTTGAGATGGGCAGAGAAATAGTATGAGTGAGGAATCAAGCAGGGAAAAATGTTGATTATTAATATTTCACAATGTATGTCCAGAGGAATAATTTCCTGAAAAATTACTCATTTACGTGTTTCAATTAAGCATTTGAATGCAATGAACAATGTCATTTTCAATAGCTTGATTTACAACATTTATGTAACAGATAGAAATTTTTATTTTTTCGTGTGTTACATTTTGTCATAGTACGATATTAATAGTATTTGAATATAATTCGATTTGTACTATTTCAAATAGCGTACTATTAGTGAAATACAAAACGAGCACACAAATCATATTTTCAACTTTTATGATATTATTTCTAGCTATATGTATTCAATAGGAACAAAAAGGATGTAGCTAAAATTGGTCACATGACAATTATTTTTCATTAGCAAAAAAATAAATAACACATATACTTCTAATCGAAACATTTATACAGAGCTACTGAATACTTTAAAAAATTTTAAAGGATAATTCCTTAAATTTAACGAAAACTTTTATATATCATATGTCCAAAATGGTTTAGTTTTATAAATATAGGGTATCAAAATTGAAAGGAAAATTTTGTTTTTTCCAAAAATTTCGAAAATAACTTTAACACTAAAGTTATTTTGATATTGAATTTTAGCAAGTTTTAAAGTAATCCGAGTGATTTTTGAAATTTTTGGAAAAAATTTTTTCTTCAATTTTGATATATTGTCTCTTTAAAACTAATTAAGCTATTTCGTGAACATATACAGTCACATGAAATTTTCGTCTTGAATTTGTGTGAGAAATCACCTCTTAAAATCTTTTACACTACTCATTATTTACCCTACATAAATAAACCGAAATAAAAAATATATATATATTATTAAGTAAACTGGGTAACACTTACCGTTCCAGCTCCAGGATCGGTAATTTTGCACGGCAGAACTGCCGTGGTACCACTTTGAGCAAGCACCTCTCCAATTGGTCCTTCAAGAACATCTTCATTTTTACCCTCCGGGGCATTCAATGGGGCGATTGCATTATTGGCACTTGAATTCTGCTGATGCTTCGCCTGGCTTACTGCGAACATAAATTACAACAATGTTTCTTGAAGATAGGAACCACTTTGTTCGATCTGAGTAACATCTGTGAATGACGCGTCGTATAACAAATTAATAACATTAGTAACAATTTTTCTCGTCAAATCATAAATCTGAAAATTGCTTTCAGATAATTATAACATTTTGTTGAACAAGCATATTCGTTATTAAAACAAAATTAGATGTAAAGATTGTATGCACATTATGATATCTAGAAAAGATATCTGCTGAATCTCATAAATTCTTATAATAAACAAGAAAATCGAAGTATTTATAATTATCTGTAAATGAAAAGTCTTCTTACAAATAATTTTCTCGCTTCTTAATGTTATTATCACTTAATAAAGCAATAGACTTAAGTAGTTTAACAATGTAAATAATAATAAGCTTTGAAAAAATATAAATCAAAAAAGAATGTAAAATCTCTGTCTCTTCAATAATATCTGTCTCTTCAATATTAGATCATCATGATTTGGATCATCAAATAACATATAAAATTCAAAGATAACTAGAATTATAAATGAAACATAATAAAAAATAATATTAAAGGTTTATTTAGAAATTGAAGAAACGTTATATAGAAATTGAAGAAACGATACTCAATAAAGAGAGCTTCGCAAGCATAGATAATCTCGTAAAAATTGATAATATCGATTATATAAAAATATTCGAAAACATGGCTAAACCAAATAGTTTAGTCAATATTAAGATCTTCTTTATATGAAAATCATTTTTCATTTATAAAGTATTTCAAAAATATTTCAAATCTTCCTTCTACTTCTCTACGTAATAAAACGAGTTGCAGAGTGGATTTTTTTTATGGATGCTGCATGTTATGTGCTTCATTGCAATAACATTTCGATTTCGTGTAAAAAATTTATTCAGAATTTAGAATAATTAAAAATAGGAACTTTGTATAAATTTGTTCATTAATGCCTTTTTCTTTTAATTCTTACAACTTTCTTAATGCTGATTGTAGCAAAATGTGTAGAATCGATTAATTAAAGTCTCTCAGAAGATTCAATTAAATGAAAATTACGAGAATGCAGATTGTAACAAAATGTGAGAAATCACGCCATTTTCTCGCACGAGAAAATTCCGCGTCCACAATATCTGTCTATCCAAGGACTATTAGTTCTAAGGTCGACTATGATCAAGGATTAAGGACGATTTTCATGGTTGACGAAGGGCACGGCACAGGGATTGCGAGAGACGACAAAGCACCCTCCTGCACCTTTGGAGATTAATGCAGCCACCGTAGCGACGATAACGCATAACCCGAGCATCGCCCGAGTGGCTTAAATGAATAACTTAGTCATGGCAATTACGACGGGTTTGGTCGGGCGTTTATCGATGCCCAAGACGCGCCAAACCGCGGCGAATTTCCATGGATATTCAACCAAAAACTTTTTCGCTCGTTGTGCCTCACATCCCGTTTACCTTTAGCGATTGTTCACTTGTTCCTAGCTGCACACATCTCAGACTTCTCTGACAATAAAAAAAAGGAGTTTTCACCCATAAGCGTCTTGCGCGAGAATTCTAGGCGATAAATATCCGGAAAGTTTCTATTTCTGTTCAAAGAGTAAGCCCAAACTCAAAACTTGATGCTTCACGCCGACGATACAAAGTTCGTTTTTAAAACGTTGCGATATACACGCTGTGTGACGTGTACACGTTTATAGTATTTTTTCGTTTATTTCAAGTTCTTCTTACATTGTATGTAAAACTATTACTTTTACTTAAATTCCCTATTAAATAATGAATAATGTATAAACATACTATATTCATAAAATGATAACTTCGAACAAATATAAATAGAATAAGAAGGAATCTAAAGAATTCATATTTTATTAATAGTAATTTCAATTAATTTTTGTATTCTGTAAAAGTGAATCAGTGTATTGTTGATTTCAATGACTGACTTCAATGCTACACTTATAATTGTTGTAATCATCAGCGAATATTTATTGTTTTTCAGAAATAATACACTGATTTACTTTTAAAAGTTATGATTTTCTGCAGATTCAATTTATAGAAATCATAACTTCTAAAAATGAATCAATGTATTATCATTGAAAAACAGTAAGTATTCGCTGATATTACAGTTATAAGCGTAGCACTGAAGTCAGTAATAATATATTAATTTCATTCTAGAGTAGTATAGAGTAATATAACGAACGATGAATTAAGCTCCTTTGCATAGTGGAAAAAGCTATATCGAAACATGGAATCTTTGTGAACGTATTCGATATTTATCAATATTTAATAATACAAGAGACAGTGTTGATCAGCGTACCGCGTATCTCACTTGAATTTTCTCGTTGAAATGAATTAACATCGTTGCCACCGTCAGCATTCAGTATTTCAAAGTGATTATTCACTAAAAATTCCTGCGGGAAAAATACTCGAATTCTTTGTGACCGGAATAAAAAAGGAAAGAAGAGACCATTAAACGAATGACACTCTAAGGGATTATTAGAGTAGTATTTCTACCGTGAAAAAATTATAGAAATTTTCATATCATGTGATAGAAAAACATTATAATTTTAACAAAATATTAAATTTAAGAAAAAATAATATATTTTAATTAAAACAAAATATTCTTACGTACACTGAGAGAAAAATGTCGAAGTATTGCGAAGCAATGTTACTTACGAAATTTGATTGTGATGACGAAATATACATTTCTGTGAAATATATTTTATTTGTGTAATATATTTTATGTATTTATTTGTGTAATATATTATTTGTGAAATATATTTCACTTCTATGAAATATATCTCATTAATTGTAAAAAAATCATATAGATGGCTTATTTGACAAGAATAAAATTGTATTTCGCCCGTATTTAAATATAAATATTTATTTCAATGAAATAAATATATTTCTCACAAATATACTTTTAGACATCTTTTTTTCAATGTATAAAAGGCTTTTTGTTTTTTTTCTTATAGCACGCAAAATTTAATGAATATGGAAATAGCAATTAATAATGCAATAAACATCAACATTCCATAATAAAAATTTAAATATGAACTTTACCGTGCTAAAATATTACTTTCGCGTCCGTATTTACTGACTAATTAAGTTGATTAATCGATTATTCAACATTCACTCAATTTTTTATGAGACATTCTTTTTTCATATGGACATCGAGAATGACCCATGTGTAATCGTGAAAAAATTGCGTGAAAAGAAATTATCATTAACAATGTATATACACGAAAACAAGAAATAATTAGCATGATATAAATACGTTAAATCTTTTATCTTTAACTTAATCATAGACGAAATAAAAGTTCAGGCGGATACAGTTTTCTAAATTGAATTTACCAATGATTAGTATTCGCACATAGTGGAAGATTAATCTGGCACAATTTCAGAAAGTTTGCCGAATCGAGAATCGTAAAATGGTCCGGTAATAGGGGCCGGTGTGCATTTAATTAAACTTTCAATTAGATCTAAAGCTTCGGAGGTATTACGGCGATGACCTAAATTTTCAAAACGGCATCGTCTCGTTCGAGAATGAGACGTTTTACGAATTTGTTCGTTAGTATGTATCCGCGTCGACAATCTCGATGTCCCAAAGAAGCAAATCATCGAGATGTAAGGACATCGATGAGTGATCGACACGATTTCGATGCGCTCATCGCGGATAGGTTCAGCACTAACGAGACGAAAGTAAGAGCCGCAGGTTTTCAGCAACGCGATAACCGGAAATTGCTTGTCAGCCATCGAATTAAGTGTTTTCCATTGCCGGCACGAAAATAACTTGCCTGAAGTACGGAAGAGTGTGGCGTGCCGCCGTCGAACGCCCGTGTTTCTTCAGGCAGCATCATTACCGTTGAAAATTGTATGCCGCCGTGAAGCGAATACCGACAAGGAGGAGCACAGAATTAGAAACAAAATTATTTAGGCTAGGAGAACCGCTATACTTAAACACGCGATTTGCGAGAAGAAAACGTACGAGGTAGAAATATGAATACGTCATTTCCCGACAAAATTTCTAATTCTAATCCTATGAAATCTTCAAAATACCACATTTCTCTGACAAAATTAAATATGTAATATACACAGTTAAAGAATTTAAAATAAAGTAGCAATGCATACTTTTGCAACACAAAATTTAGAAACGTTAAAGAACAAATAGCAGTTTTTTACAAAACTAGAACTTTCATTGTTTTTTCTATGAATAGTTAAAAGATTGTTTTTTACATTTTAAAAGAAACAACGTATTCCGTATTTTATTGTATGTAATTAATAATTAAACTTTTTTTTAGAAAATTATAAATCAATCTTTCAAATCTTTTAGCTTTTAGCTTCAATAATTGTATATTCAACATATCATAATATCCATTTTTAGTACAACAGTGTAACGAAATTGCCTTTTCATGAATTCAAACTTACCTGTGATATATATGTGTATCTCGAGTAGAATAATTAGAAGCACGATCCAAAATGCCCTCATGATTACAAAATTACTCGTAGCTCTCTTCTTTCCTTAGACATATATCCCTTTTGAAACAGCTGAAATCCAAAAGAAAAATGATTGTTACTTTTTATTATTTTCAATACTCGTTCCTACGATTTTAATTAATTGTTTTACCATGTGAAAATCTAATACAATTGGAATCAATTTTTCTTTAAACAGTCGTCTAGTTTGATTTTTCTTAAACAAATAAAAAATAAATTAAATTAATTACTTAATAGAAGAGCTGAAAAGTGAAATTCTGAAGTGAGATTACAATTGTCCTTTAAAATATTCAATTTATGGTGTTTCATGCAGCTTCCGAAACTTAATTATGAATTAAAGAATAGCTTTTTAGTAATGCACTGTGTGAAATGTGTTGCACATCGTTTTATGATGAAGAATGTTGATTAATTTTATGTCGGGCAGCGGTCCATGCGTTTCTTGCTTATTCATCATACATTCCCATCAACTTCAAGCCAACATATTTTTCGATAGAAAAATGTACCAACAAGCTTGAAGAATTTAATATAAATAGAGCGCCGTGCCAACAGAAAATTTCAACTCCATTTTACGCGCGAAATAAACTAACGGTATTCTCACTTAAGTGATGCTAGCAGTTTGTTAAATGCGAATGTAAATATGAAGTAACAGCAAATTACATTTTTGAAGGAAATAATATAGCAATTAAAGATGAATTATGTTAAAAGAATTATTTCTATTGTTCTTCACCGCGATACAATTTTCTTTTTATAGAAACCTTATTTTAGTTATGTAAAAAAATTATTTTCTTTTTTAAGTTCTTTATTTCAATACACTCGATGCGTTCAATTTGCGAGCCATATATACCTTTGAAAAAAGAAAAGTAAAAAAAGGAATTACGACTGAAACGTAGGACGAGAGTACTACTGGATCGTGTTCCAAAACTACGCACAAGTGCCCCTTAACGTGGTATTAACTAGTTTCGTCGAATAAAAAGTACTAACTTTTTTGCGAGTACGTGCAAGTTTTTCTTAAAACTACGCTTGCTAGCTTGCAGACGTAACATTTTTGTTGAATCGAGTGAGATCGATAGGGACACGGATAACATTCTTTTGCCTAGGCTCTTGTCCTTTCTGTCTCTTTGCTTCGCACAACTCTCCTAATAACATTTTAATTTTTTTTTCTTCATATAACGCATATAACATAAATTTCGTGTAAAAAAATAGAAAATATAAAAATATATATAAAAGTATATATAAAAGTTCAAGAACGTGAAATCAAATATACGTATATTTAAAGAATTAAAAAAAGGCAAAATGAGATAAAATTAAATTTTAATGTAAATTATAATAAGAAAATTTATTAATACGAGAATTTACAAAATGGAAACCTTGAAAAATGATAAATTAATTTGTTAATAATATTAAAATTTTAAAAATAACAAAATACTTATATTTTAAAAAGCATTTAGATTTTAATTGACTTTTATTCTATATGAGAACTAAGAATATGGAGGAGATGTTGAGCATTTCCTAGAAATTCATGGAGAAACAGATATGGAAACGAGATTCTTCAAAATGCAGATTCGTGATCATGAGGAAGATATGCTGGCGAAAACCTCAAGAATATTCGACGAATTCCCGAGACAAAGCAATGGCTGAACGAGTGTGATAATATTTCGTCGAGAAAAGCTGAAGATCTTGTCAGTCTGATAAATATTCGGTCTGAATATTATTCGTATCGCGATTTGCCGTAGTCTCTTAGGATCGGCGAAGTAAGAGGCATTCCGAGGTAGTTCAGGTATATTCGCATAATTGCCGACCAGGGATCTCTTTTGTATATAACGAAAAGATACAAAGATGTCCGTCAAAAAGACGAATATGATATCGGCTGCGCATTTCGAATACCGAAAACCGCGATCGCCATTAAGATTTCCGACTACTCGTTATTCCATCTGTTGGTATCGATTCTTATAACAAACGCGACTGTAACTTTGATAAGGAATACCTTTGACATAAATCTGATACAGAATGTACCTCTTATTGAGATACTGATTCTTGACATCATTATATAACAGAATACTAAATAGTTTTATTGACGACAGTGCTGTACATGCAGTTCTATTATAATTATTTCTTTAAACGACAATTATTTCTAAAAGAAAAAGAAATTATTTTAACTTCTTTTTTACTGTGATGATTTCTATTGAATTGAAATTATTTTTTTTAATCTGTTACAATTTTTCAGTCATGAAATTTTATTACTTAATTCTAGAAATATTGAGTGATACATTATTGCTATATCGATATTTAAATTTTATGTAGATAGAAATATGTTACTCTTAATCACTGTAACATAAATTTTTACAACTGCACACTTTTAATGATAAAATATTGATAATCGAGATGTTTCTAAACACAATTAACCTAATTATTAATTTAAAAGAAAAGAAAGAATAAACAGACTATCAAATCTTGAAGAGCTTCTACAGATGAGCGACTTTGTAGCGCCACAATCGAAAGCACCGACCCATTTATACACAGCTATTCTATGGCGCTGACAGAAAAGTGTCGCGAATATATGAGCCACTTGCATGGCGCGACAAGAAGCGTTGCCCATCTAAACGCATCCGCAATTCTTTTTGTCGCGCCACGTAGTGGCCCATATGAACATATTTGCGACATTTTTCTGTAGCGCCACAGAATAACTCTGTATCGGCGCATAACGGATCGGCGCATTCGATTGTGATGCTACAAAGTCGCTCGTCTGTAGGAACCCGAAATGAAGTATATAAGTGTATAAGTTCAATATGTCTCCTTATAACACTTATCAATAAATATATAAATACATATAATTATATCAAATAGCTTAAAAATCACTTATCACATTCTCTATTATATAATACTGACCTTCAAAATAATATATATATAATGATTTAATTTTTAAAAGTTTGTCTTCGCTTCTTTTAGTACATAATTTACTTTGTAATATGGCAGATTGGCCTTCCTGATGATCACTAAATATTTAGCTTAGCGTTCAATGATTTTGCTTGTACGTAAAATTCATAGAAGAATTCTAGTTAAGATAATTTATAAAAGTTATTTAATGTTGCATACAGCATCAGAGAGAACCTTCCTTTTAAAAATAATGTAAAAGATTTTTTAAGTTTACAAATCTTTATGTATAAAATATAATTATTTTTGAAAAATTTATATACTTCTTTTAAAAATATATGTAATACATTATTTCAAATTTAAAAAATTATTTAAAAGTAGTTAGGATAAATATATGATAAAATGACTTTATGATTGGCATTTTATAAACTTAAAAACATTTGATTAACATTTTAATGAGAAATCGTCGATACTCAGTACTAAGTCTGTATTAGATTTGCGAAAATTGAATTTTCTCTAATTTATGAAGGATATTTGATATTCGTGTTTTTGTTCTACCGTAGACCTGCGATATGTTACTCTTCTCGCAGGTTGTGATTCGGCCATTTGTAAGCTAACCACGAACACCATATGTTCCCAACCGGCGTATATGTTAAAATTTTCAAAGCAAGCATCGCGCTCATGCTTTTTCCTACCAACAAACGAGAATTTTGAAATTCTCTATTTAGTTGAATTTTATAATACCGTCGTATCACCTAAAATTAATATGATATAATATAATAATTACACTGTTCTTTTCAGGAATAATATATTAAATAATTTATTAACTTTATATATACAAATTTTATAGAAGATAAATTTATAAATATTAAACAATTTCTTTACATTAATTACATTAATTACATTAATATATTATTATAC
>NW_017259351.1:1109291-1133122 GCF_001594045.1 Atta colombica
GTTAAATAAACTAATCTAGCTTTGATATACAATTCAATAATTTTATTAATTTTATATTATTCTGTATTTCACAATAATAGATAAATATTATTGTTGAAATACAGAATAAAATAGAATTAATAAAACTATTTTGAAAATAAAATAAAATAAAATAAAATAAAATAAAATAATAATTTTTATAATGATTATTATTTTATTTTCTAACTATATAATTTCATTTTTTTTAGTTAAAATTTTGTAGATGTGAAATAAAATTTTAATCTCTACTATTACATTAATAATTTTAATATAAATTGTCACAATTGTCCATTTATTATCGCATTAATTATTTTCTTCTAATTATTCAATATACGTTCTTGCGGAATAGAAATTAAAGTAGGTAACTGTGAAACATGGAGACGAATGTTTTCCTTTTCTCATTCATAAAACTGCCTTAGTTTCAATGCCGAGTAGGAGACCACGTTTTACTCTCCCATGCGTGTTTTACTTACGTGCAACTCGCAGACAAATGACCGCATTATACACTTTATTTCCTGTCATACTAAGACGTCCATTATTTAAACGAGTTAGATTAACGATTGTGCTTGTGTCTAAAGCTATAATCGATAAAGGATTTATGGAACGCGCGACAGCTTCCTCCTCCATGCCAAAGGACCGGATTCACAAAGGAAGTCACGCGAGCTCACGGCAGATGGAAAATCTTATAAATCTCGTCTAAAACAATCTTCCGTCTTGAAATAAGCTTGTTTCCGCATTGGCATTTAAATATTTAACAGGACGTCCGAAGAAGCAATCGCGTGCTTCGGACGATCCAATACTGCCCAACGTACTGTGCGTGATTATTCGAACTGATCTAATGGTATAGTAACGACGCGTCAATTCTACGATGATTAGTCAACAAAAATCGTAACGATCTGCTTTGCGCATGTTTCGTGCTCGAGTCAATTTAAAAGAAAGATCCATCGTTAAAAATTACTTAGAATGTACATTAATTTTATTAAAATTTAGTGCAACTGAACACATATAGATTTTTCTGAAATTATGTCATAAGTTCTTATGTCAATTATTGTAGTCATGAAACGCTATGTATAAATGTTCTATAAAATTGCTGAAGTCATTATTTCGTTTCTTTTCTAGATTAGTATTATTAAGAAGCAAAAAATTTTAGTAGAACAAATATCTACATATGAAATCTACATATGAGGGAAATACATGTTTCTCTGAAAAATTAGGTGCTGTTGAAACGAGTTAGTTTTTACATAAATGTGGTTTGTAATGTGATGAGCAAAAGATATCAGACATCTCAAGGCTTAATGAATAGTTTATGAACTGAGGTGTATGAAATTTGTACTCGTAGAACACTTTTGATATATCACAGCTCAAAGATTATCCATTATTGAGCTTTGAGACGTCTATGACAACTTTTATTTATTACGTTTTAAGCTCTATTATATGCAAAATCCATCTCATTTCATTGAGATGCATTTTCATAAATTAGTTTTTATTCATAAAAAGAAAACTTAAAAAATATTAAAGTAGAAATAAAAAGATCTAAAATTAGATATTTAAAATGATAAAAAAATAACAGAAAAGATTGGAGTCAATTTAAAGATTAAAGACACTGAAGAAAAGCCTGATATTGTTAAAAGCTGTAATGAATACTAATTCTCTTCGTGATGTTAACATACAAGGTGATATTTTTACGATTGCGGAGAGATGATTCTTTTGAACGATAATTGAATTTTAAATGATAATATCAACTTACATAATATTTGTACGATGAAGTGACAAAAAAATCGTTCGATAAAAGCATGTATTTATCACAATATGAAAATACGTGAAACACAATAAAATTCATTTTACGCACATTGTGATGGAATAAATTCACATTCAACTTTTGAACCGAAGAGTGTTATTTCTGCGTTTTTTTCCCGACATGGCGATCTCAGAAGAGATACACAAGGACAATCGACAATGAAAAGCGCAAGAAATAAGTAAGATTGCGCATAAGAATGACTTTAAGAACGAGGGGGGGAGGCGTATGCAAATAGACTTGGCACGAGCGGCATATATGGCACTTCAATGGACGGTATTCAATGAACAGCCGACACATCGCTGATTTAAGATCTTTTAAATGGAAATTCATCGACTGAGATGCGACGGGTATTTTAGATATTGCACAAGAAAAGCAGAACTTTCTTTTGGAAGTTTTTTTTATTTTTGATGTGAATGTATATACAGTGATTCCAGCGCTGCTGAAAGTTTCCAATATATTTACGTATACGTATAATTTTATGTCTACCTTTTATCAATCTTTTCAATTTTTATTATAAGTTAATAAAATTCTTGTTATAATCAACTTAACTTTTACAGAACGGAAAAGCTATTATTGTGAAATTAGTATTGTTAAATTTTGAAGCAAGGAATATACAATGAAATAATGAATTATAAGATATAATTGTAACAATCTTACTCAATGAAAAGCTGTGTGTAAGATATTAAAAATAGACTTCCATTTTCTAAAGGTTAACAACATTATATTTTGTCAATATTAAATGAAAATGGATCGAGAAATATTCAGTACAAGTGAAAGAAGATCATCTTCTTATCTAATAATATTGTTGTGTGAATTTTTTCAATTTCCAATTTAAGCAAATTGCGCGCCTATTTTTATTCATCTTGAAATATAGTCTTAAATTGAAGCTGGAGTAATATCACAAATTAAATTGAGCAACTTAATATTACTGATGCTAATAAGATTCTTTAAAGAAACACTATAAATAATTTATTATGAAAAACGTTACAATATTTTTAAATATTAGAATATATTAAGTTACTTGTATACTAGATCTTTATTAGTAAAGATTCTTTATCTGAGCAATGCAATAAAATTACTTATTGATCGGAAACTTTTGGAAGCCATGTACAGTTTTGATTGAATCAACTGAATCAGATATCTTTAATAGTACTTGCAATGGAGTTTCTGAAGAACGACTGTTACGTTATTCAGAACCAAACGTACATTGAGAGAATGCGCGTCGTCTGACTGAACGCACTTCGTTTAAAAACCTTGAGAATTGCAAAATAGGTCGAATGAAATGTTACCCACGTTCTACGCGCTCCAATTCTCGCAGAAGTGGTAGATTGTGGATAATCAACTTCAACTGTCCCTATTCAGAAACTATTGAAGCGCGACATATTTCAAATATTCCCGTTATGTATCTCTCGGAATGAGGGTAATGATAATTAATGGTATCATCAACGCCAACGTTAAATGGTAAATCAACACACTATTTACGTCGTACATCCCAATGTTGAACCAATACATTTTATCAAATGTATGCGTTACATTTCTCGTATAATAAAGAGACAAAATAACTGTCATGCTCCATATATAGCTTAATCGCGGAATCCTTCAGTTACTTTATCTCTTTTCTCGTCATCGATTAACAATCTGAATAACTGCTACTATATTTCATTTTTCCTGTTTCTATCGCTCGATTCCGATTCGCGTATTCTCGACTCATTATTTTTTCGCTTGATATGACATCGTAGACGATTTCACCTTCGTATTCCTTCGTATCACGACGTTGTCATTAACTATGTTAATTACGTTTTCGTCGGTTTGTATTTTTATCTCAACATGCTTAAAAATCAGAGCAAAATAAATCTCGAAATTTCCGCTCATTATATCGCGAGATATGAGTATACTAAAGTGTAATTTGTGTGATTTAAATTGGAAAGCGCGAAGTTATGACAACTGTCTGATTATTTCGCTTTCTCATTCGTTTTTTCGAGTTTTAAACGAGCAACATATTCCACGAAAGACCACTTTACAAGATTATTCTTTAAAAAAAAAAGATTGTATGTTCCTTGCATCGTGAAGTAAAATAATGTTGCTGTTGTCTATATAATTTTATCGCGGTCTACAACGAGAAGATTCTGGATCCTCTTTTAATTCTTTATGAAAGACATTAAAATTACAAAGCATATTATGTTTCAAAAAATTTTATTATTTATACAATGAAACTTGCGATAATAGATTGCGAGCTGTCGGTATAAAATTAGAATGGTGATCGAGGCTTCTGTGTCTACCGCGCTTAAAATTTGATGCAGTCCCAAATTACTTTCAGTGCGTGTGCGATAGTGACGGGGATTTATAGAGTTTCGTGCCTCTGCAGCCTCGCGCATCACTTTGCTGTCGAAATTTTAAACAACGTCGGGAATAATGCATGCGCGTACAAAACAGGGCACCAACCGAGCACCAAATCGAGCGAGCCCAACGCGAGGGAACTCTTGTAATAGTCGCGCGGCTTCCACCGACAATTCATCCCTGTACGTCGTTCGCATGTTGATATGAAACATTACACCGGAAGTTGCTGTAATCACTACCTTGCGAGAGAAGAAACGAACGAAGAGAGGATGAAGAGAGCTAGATGAGCGGCATCGATTTTGCAACATATGTATAATAAAATTTATTTGCGGAGGGATGAACAACGAAACAATTCGGAAGACGAACGCGAAAACGTGGAGACGCGAGAGAACGCGCTAAGTTGATTTCGGGCTAAACGATTCGCGCCTTCCTTTTTCCGCCGCCTTAAACGCAGGTGCAGCCCCGCAATTCTCTCGCCCTCGGATTAACCCTCCCCCTTTCCGTGAGTTTTTCGCGCCCTCTGAATAATTTAAACGAAGGACGCGGATATACGGAGCACAGAATGAAGTTCCACTGAAGATGTATTTTAAGAACATCTGTCGGAAAAACAATTGCGCGAGGAAATGGCAAAGTTACTGTAAATATTTGATGGTTAACATTTAAATCAAATTTAAATCAAACCGTAAAAATAAATATATATCGGAATGCTTCTTTATCATCCATTATTGTGATAGCGATATGGATGTGATTATGACTTGGCTTGTTTCTCTTTAAATTTATAAAAAAACTTATCAATTAATATAAATAGTATTTATATATATTTATTTTATGATATATTTATACTTATATAATTAAATATTTTATCACTTGACTTTTTAAAATCATTTTAAAATCATTTTAAAGACAATTAATAACAACACCTTTACATTGTTGTATTTTGGTATTATTATAATTATTATATATTTGTGTAATATTGCATAAATAATTGATTTGAATGTGAATTGATACTAATGTTTCAGTGTAATAACATACTTTATTAATCATTTGCGATGAATTTTGTGATAATTATAATCCGTGTAACAATCAGCTCTCCTAATCTCTTTTCTACTTATTATAATTTTATTTTGTTTAATTTTAGTATGTTATATATATTTTACTGTATATAATTTTTATTTTACCGACTTTAAAAGCGATATTGTAAGCGCATTGGTATTATTTTTATCAATAGATCAGTCTTTTCCATATTGGACCACGAAAGTGATAGAGAACGAAATTAGTCAGACATTTAAACCGATTAGGCCACGACGACAAGGATTATAACTTGCACTCGCGCGTTTTATCTACCCTCCTTTTTCCAGATGAAACGTCTATAGTAACATAGTATTATTATCCATAAATCATGTTCTAACGCTTACACCGCTACCACAATGGCACGGCACTGTCATTAGTCCACAATACGCTCTCGCTCTGCTTAGTAAATTGCTTTCTCCGACTTTTTCTCTTGATTCCATAGGAGACAATTATCGCATGAATGACATATACACATGCGTAAAATGTTTCTATGCTATATGATCTCGGGAAATATTTTACATAATTTGAAACAATTTTATTGTATATAATTATTTCAAAATTCATCACATAAAGGTTATCAATGTGAACTAAGAGAAGAAGTGTTTCGTATTTGTGGCTGTAATTGCATGATAAAATAATTATTATTAGGATACTGTATATAGTTATTATTGCTGTAACATCTAATAGTAATTATATTTCTAATTCTAAATAATATACCAAAAAGTACACAGAAACTGCTAAAAATTTAACATGTTTACATGTAGATATCTATAATTTTATAATATTTTTGTCTATTTTTCAGAGTTTATAATTTAATAAAATTTATTGTAAGTATTTAAATATATTAAAGTAATTAATTGTTACATCTTTATGAATATTACATCTTTATTTATAAATATTCTTTATCTGAGCAATACAACAAATTTAAATTCCATAACGATCAACTAAATAACTTTTCATAAAATTTTCACCAAACTCCTTACTAATTGACTTGAAACGTTTTGCAGCTAAAAGTTGGCATTTAAGAAAATGACTGTAAATTATTGCATTATAGTAATTGCTTTTTTCCCCTCTCTGTATATATATATATATATATATATATATACATGCGCGCGCGCGTGTGTGTGTGTGTGTGTGTGTAATTCAACTATGATTTTTTCGAACGTCTAGAAAGATAAATATATAATATATTATTACAACGTGCATACAAGAATAACAATGAGTTGTCATCGTTATTTTACATTGTCATTGGATGATGATGAAAGCCAGAGAATAATAAAAATTAGGAAGTCGCAAAACAAAAAAATTATGTCTGTGGTCCATGTGCAATAACTCTAATGCCTTCAAGAAGCAACGTTATGCTGCATCTTTGTTGACATTACTACGACAGCACGACATTCTTTTTTTGTCACGATAAGAAGCGTAAATGTCGATCGATCTTCCAATTAATCTGTTGAAACCTTTGGAACGACCGTCATCAGTTAGATAGGATTACCTTAATCTCTCCCCCCCCCCCCCTCTCTCTCTCGCCCGACATCGACTCGATTTTTGTGCGGTTTCTGCTCATCATGTTCGCTGTCCTACCACCTTGATGGTTCCATTATTTGCCCGTGTCAGATCTTTCTCGTGATAAGTATCCCTAAATAATCCTGACAGATATATCTTTTCGATGTTATAGAAAACGTTGCGAATATCGAGCGAAGATTATCGGTACAGCAGTGCAATGAAGGAAATATTAATTCTATATAGGACGTAACTTTTGCGAAATATATATATATGTATGCACATTTACATGTATATAGTTGCATGCATAGTTACATGTACAATACATACGGGAGATTAAAGCTAAACCCGATAAGCAATAAAGATAGGCGTTTAACTGCGGAAGTCCAAACCGAGTATTAGCTGCGGATTCGCGCAATGTATTTTATATAAGGCAATATCGCGAGAGGGCTCTATTTTTGCCATAATTGCGTGTTTCCGCGATATATCTCGCCGGTTCTATGACTATAGAACGTGCGAATGATTTACAGATCCGCTTATAGATGCATCATGAATAATAAATCACTAACTGTAATAAGTTCACGCATTACTGGTATTCCGTTAACCAACAGAGACCAGATACATAAAATCATATTTCTAATGATATTCAAGCAATCTATTAATAAATTCTTTCAATAAAAATTTGTATGTAAACTTTTAATTTATACTAATTGTATTTTATAATTGTATTTACGTACCCATTCGACTGTGATAATAAAAGCTTTCACTTCTATTTAAAAGGTAGAATAAATATGTAAATATATGAAATAAAGATAATAAATTTAAAACTTGTTTAGCACACATTTGTGTATTATGAAGAGTATAATGCAATAACGCAATAAATAACTTCGAAATTTTCATCACGGAATATTATAATTGCTATTATTTTTTTTTAAATTTCGATACATCGATTTATACTATTAATCAAGGGAGCAATGGTAACCCAATCTCTTGAGTCAAATAATATTTCATTATTTTTATGTCATGTATGTTAAAGTAAAGCGATTCATTTTTGTAATTGTTTTAAACTATTTTAAAGTATAGTAAGCAACGTACATATTAACGTATGCACTTACTGTTAATAAATAATAAACTAAATATATAAATTAAAATTAATTTGAGTCAAATTTAATACAATTCTTGAATTTAATTGATTAACTTCATTGTTTTAGTTAAATTAACGACGTATTGAATAAGAACAGTGGCGATCTAGAAATGATTAAAAAATAGCTCCAATTAAATATAATTTGACATTATGAATTTAATAATTTACTTGGAAATTTACTAAATTTACTACCTTCCATTAATTTTCCTGATATATGTTTTTTAATAGATCAATAAAGCTTGGTTGAATTTCCTAAAAGATATAATTTAAATTTATAGATTACATCAAGTACGTATATGTATATATCGTCCATAATAAATTGATCAGAATAAGGATGTCCCTGTGCGACCATTTGCAGATTATTCGATAATAATTCGCGCGACATATGCTCCTTGTGATTAATACAAACCTGTTTGCGTCGTGTAAAATTTTGAAAGGAGAATTCAATTTAAAATATTCGAATGTGTCTCATTCTCTCACGAGTACCAGCGCGTGCAAAGCGTGAAGAACACGGTTTCAATGTAATTAAGCTTTATACACCAGTCGCGCTTTCATCGCTTCTTGCGAGCTAATTAAATTTGTACTTGCCTGTGGTATAACCCGCCGTTTCGCGCGCTAGATATACGAAATTCTGAATTACGTGTTTATACGTATCTCGGCACAATCTAGACGGCACCCGAAATTACGTGACTGCCTCAGCGCAGTGCGGTGACGCAAACTAAGCTACGCAATCATTACCTCTCTTATAATTATCGTTTGTTACAATTGCGTGCGCGTGCGACGCTTTAATATTATTTAGCGATCAACAGTATTCTGAATTCTTTACATATATTAGATACACAAAGAGCGAAATTTATTCTTGTTAATTACGTTTATCTGAAATCGTTGAAACAGCATGTCTTGAATCTGCGTTTGTTTGCCCCACTTTCTACAATCGCGAATTCAAATCTTCCCAAAATGTCACGTTCATTCAGAAACTTTTATCTCTGCAAATGTCAAACTTTTTGTAGAAACTTGTGAAAAGTTTCTTATATGAAAAATGATTTAACTACCTTCAGGTGATATCTATATTGTGACAATGCAAATTAAGAATGTATATGCCACATCTCAAAGTATTATAAAAATAATAAACTAATAAAAATATAAAAATAATAAAAATATAAAAGTTTCTTAGATTGTTCTATTATTACCTGTCTGAGTATTTGTACAAAATTTGAGTCTCTTATTAAGAGAATTGTAATTGTATTTCCATAAAAAAAAAAAAATTATTTAATATTTTTATTTGCCTCGATTGCTACGTAAAATCAGTTTGTAATATTTATTTGCAGATTTGATAGAAAAATAATATTACAAATTGAATCGAATTTTTTATACATCAATTTTATGTATCTTTTTTATACGTATATATTAATAAAACTCTAATAAATGTTCATACGAATTTTATTTGGATCCATTTATTCATTTAAAAATCATTACTTAAACTGTAACTAACACTGGCACCCATTATAAGCCAAATTATGTGTAGTGTTTTTTGTAATTAATTTTTGAAACGTATTCAAAACTTTTGGGTTGATATTAATTTTTTTTTTATTGATTTTTTTAGCTGATATTGTATCTTTAAGAAAAGAAGAAACGGAAATCAGTGATAAGAAAAAATTCAGTCATTTCTAGAATTCTTTTGAATAAAATTAAAAATCGAATATCGATAATAAAAGAAATTGATTCATCAAAGAAATTATCATGAAAGTTAAGTATTATACAAGAGAATAAACATACCTTCGTGTTAACCAAAAAAAATTTAGATTTTAATCAAAAAGAGAGATATTGTCTATATACGCCGCTTATAAAGAGCAAACAATTCACGCCAGCTAGTCACGTAAAACACAATTTTGCAGCGGATATTACTAGCCTATGACGAGCCCAACTCAATTGTTGCACAAACATCGTGTGCACGTAGAACGCTGTTTTTAGCTGAGTGCGCTAAACGATAATTGAGCGGTACTACTGCGAAACTCTTTTCCCAGTCTAAGTACCAATATCCTGTTTGAAACGCTTCAACATGAAAAACGTGTAAAACTCGTGTAAAATTGTTTCTTGCAAACGAAATTTTCTCATTTCACTAACATTATCATATTGATTTTACACAACGACCAAACACATGGAAATTGGTAATGACTAGCCCCTGGGAAAATAGGCTTAAGAGTCAAGGAATTCGTAATAATACCATAAACAAGATATAACTTATGCACCGCGAATCGTAAGTTGATGAAGTTGTGAGATGATCTCACGTGAGCGAAGAAGCTGACACGGAACTGGCTGGGAGAAACGGTAATGGCAAAGCTAAAATTCGGAAGAGGGATGTGCTTTAGATTAGAGAAGTCAGATGGATGCGCGTTTTCCCTGTATCTCGTGATTAAATTTGATAAGATGGAAATGCACGGTAGGATCAACGCAATAAGATGAAGGGGAGGATATCGGGGGATTTATACAACTGATAATCTCTTGTTTATGACCGTCTTTACTTTCTGCACTGAATGGCGCGAGATTCGCCGCGCTTAAATACGTGATGCGTATCTGCGTGCAATTTTTGCCGAGAATTATCGTATCCGGCCACGTGTAATCTGCGCGATAGCGTGTAGATTTAATCCCATTCTGAGTTGCACGGAAATCGAAGCGAAAAGGCCGAGAGCTTCCTCAGGAAGTTCCTAATGCGAGGAAATCACGCTGATTTATCACATAAGAGAGAGAGAGAGAGGGAGAGAGAGAGAGAGAGAGAGAGAGAGAGAGAGAGAGAGAAATTACATAGATGGTTTCATTTTTATAACTAGATGTTTAATAGCTATTAAGATAAATTGCTGTAAATTGTAACATGACTTTAATATAGTAGATATTCAAAAAAATCTTTTTATAAGAAAAAAGTTTGACATGTTAAAAGTATATTTTATAATATATTTTATAATGTATAATAACTCTTAATGAGAATTTCTCTAAATTTTACGATAATCAACTTTTTTTTTGATAATTTTGAATTCGAAGTAGTGATTGATACAAATGAAAATTTGTATATAAAGATTAATTAATTCTTTGTGATCGGATAACCCACTTTTGATTGATTTGATGGTTTATTATTCTCTTTTTATTTCGTAAATTGTTCGTTCGATTATTTTGAAATTTGGCCTATGGAGTAATATGATAATACTTTATTTGAATTGAAATCAAAAATTAAAAAATTCAAAATTCAAAACGATGAATATGGTGGACAGAATTTCAAAAGAAATGGTCAGATTAAAACTTGGTTTTAAGAAATTTTTAATTGCGAAGAATAGCAACAAGTTTCCAATTTCGCTTTAATTAAAGCTCATCAATATTACGCAAATAAACTTCGCTTTCCTCTGATTATGAATCCTGTGACACTTATAGATTCTCCTTCATTGGAAGTTATTATCTTTTTAAAATTCGATATTTCATTGATATATTTCGATTCAATTAATGCTTTATTCGATATTAAGAAATCTGAAACTGAATTTCACGATAGTCAAATTATGTTTTGAATATTAGAATTTAAAAATTTGAGAACAAAATCGAATTCAGTGAAGATTCTTAGAAAACAAAAGTTTCACACTTTAAGTTTCTTTATTAAAGAGCTCAAATGATTGAAGTTGATAAAATAATTATTTGTATATTAACTTGCAAATATTAGATTTGAAAAGCTTGTTATTCAAATTCCTATTTCTCAGCACTCTGACTATTTTGATTATTGAAGACGAAGTAATAAATATAGCATAGAGAACTTCGACTCGATCGAATCGACACGAGGAAAACAAAGAGGAAAATAGCCAACAAACTATCGCAACAGGAGCGCAGTTGATGCGGTTTTTTACCTCACTAACTTCCAACTTATGATAGATAGATTGTTTCTTCTTAACGGTAAACAACCTTACTATCTTCATTTATTTCCATTTTTTTCTATTTTTTTTATACATTCGTAGTTTAAAGTTTTATCATCAAAAATGATATTATATTTTGATAAAAATAATCAAATATAATCAACCATATGTTAATATTACATTAGGTTATATAATTTATATATTAATATTATATTATATATTAATATTACATATTAATATAATACACAATATTAATATAATACATTATGTTATATATATATATATTAATGTTATATATTAATATAATATATATTATTAATGCATATGTTAAATAACACTCAATTATTATGCAATCATAATTACTAATTATTAATTAAACATCTAGTTTGCGGTTTATATGCTTTTTATTTGATAAATTTATTTTCCTCAAAATTCTCTTCATCACTTATTTAACATAAAAAATATACAAATTTGAACTTCAGTTCTCTTGCTGAATATTATAGCCACGAAATAAGAATACAACTACGTCCTAAATCCTGATGAACCATGCAAGTGCGAGTTGTTACGAAACTTATATATCCTCAATGTTTTCTTCGTAGATGAACCTGCAGGAGAATCAAAATGCTATTGCAAATAGGACAAACTTCTCGTTGCGCGCGCTGGAAACTTTTAAGTATCCTTCAGGGACTTAAGGGCCAACCGGGTTCTCTGAACAAGCCCTGAATTCGTTATCTTCCCCCCTGGAAAATTCGTTAAGGCTACGTTAATGCCGTACGCCCTTCATTGAAACAACCGGAATGTCGTCGGCGAAGCGCTTCGGGGGTTTTAAATTCGCGGACTCGGGCACGATTAATCACGGAAGAACTTTATCGTACTTGAGCGGGTCGGCGAAGTAAAACAAACAGATGGGCTATTAATCTCAAGCTGATGAACCTTTGCCCAAGCTTCTGCGACTTCGAAATTGCGGGGAACTTTGCGTTCGGTTCCTCTTCCCTTCTTCCCCGTCCCCGCTTCCCGTAATTAAAGGGACAAGTTTCCACGTGGAAACAAAATGTGGCGAATTGAAAGCAAAGAGTTTGCGGACGTTGTACTCCGCGAACTTCGGAGCGAGTCTTCCTTCCGGTGGCCGAGCCAAGAAAGGAAAGACGGAAGACGCGCGAATTTAATTAATTCCGGAATTATTTCAGTTGTTATCGGCAAATTATCTGCCTTGCATCGAAAGTATGTCGCTGCATTTATTTCTTCCCAGTTGCGAGAAAATGGGCATAGATAAATGACGAAACAATTTTAACCAACTCAGCAGAGAATAATTCGCTTGTTTTTTTTGTTCCTATAAGGTGCATCAATACTTAGGAGTATTACTACCTACTCTCGAAAGACGTCTATTGGATTCCTTGTCCGTTCGAACATGCTCTAAGAAACTTTGTCCTGCACTATTCGTGTACGATGAATATTATCGATTAAGTTGCATTATTTGTTTGCCAGAATGATAGATAGAATTCGAATTCTCCAGCTTAATCTGTCGTTAACGAGAAAACCTGTTTCTTCGATTCTGCATAGAAATTAATCTTGAGAGACATCTAAGATTTGACGAAAGAACACGGAATACGAAAGAAAACAGGAAATAACAAGCGAGCCTCTTGGGGCTTCAATGAACGGCGCATTGTCTCGAGTTTCTTGCAACAAATGATAGCAGGAAATTAATTGACGTCTTATCTCCGACAATTGTTGATGAGAAAAGAAGATATCAAGTTTTTAAATCTTGATTTGTAAAAGAAAGTTTTGTGCTAAAAAAATACGTCCGAAATATCCGTGAAGATTTATAATTTATCCACGTTCTCTTGAACAAACTCGAGTATAAAAATGACACAATTTTTCTGTCTAACGAGAAATTAATTTTAAGTTTACATAAAAAAGAATAATAATTCTAACGCATCATATATGTTTTAAGGATGTACAATTAGATGTATAAAAAATGACTGGAATAGGAAGTTTGTATTTTCCTTTTAAAAAGGAATGTTATATTTATACATATAATAAAAAACAATAAGATCAATATTTATATTTAATAATACAATTTTTTTAGTTTAAATGAAATTTTCTCATTTTATTTCAGTTATTTTTTTTAAAGCATGTTTTTATTAAAATAATTTTTAACCCAAATTCTAAACCATTGCCGAAACTTTTTTTATTACTTTTAAATACAATATTGAAAAACACGTAATATTTTTTCATAATTTTTGATTTTAAAAAATATGTATAACCCTCAAAATTCCTTGTATCTATTACATTAAATAATAATTTTGAATACACTATTTAAAAAAGTAAAGATAACATGTATCTAGGAGAAATATGTGAACTTAAAATCATAAGATAAAACGGAGAGGTATTAAAAAGCAAGGCATTCATCGTGCTACTAAAAGAATATATAAAAGCAACAATGAGAGAAAATGTTTATAAAAATAAAAATGCATTTTTTGTTCTGCTAAAATAAAAAATATTTTCACTACTAACATTACAGTTACAATAAGAGCAGATCGATACCATTAGAACACTTTTACATCCATCTTTCTTAAAACGGATGTGAAATGGAATCTAAGACTTGTGTAGCAAAAGCTTTTAAAAATTTAGGGAATACCGCATGATGACACATGCTCTTTCGCCTTTTATCTACTTCTATGAAAATCTCAAACGTATATACAGCGTATCGTTGTGTGTGTTGCGTGTATGACATACGTTTATATATACGACGTGCATTTCTAGTGTGTCGTAATGTTCTCGCTGCCGCACTCTCAGACCGACGCGGCGCAGATATCTCGCAGACTAATTACAAACCGGGAAGCTGCATATATGTTACTTGACGGTGCATTCTCGCCAAGCCGCCGGCAAAAGCACAACCCAGCCGCAAAGCAGAATGTCTGCTGGTGTTTTCCGGGAGAGAGGCTGTCAAGCATTCGCCCGTCGCCTGTGTGGAACGTTTACAAGGCTCATATCGCGTTTCGCGTGTCACCCGCGACATGTGACAATCAACCGCGTGCAACTCTGTACGGTGATATGCCGTCATAATCGTTTTACGTGTTTCGCAAGTCTGTATCTACAAAGGGGCAATGCTGTACAAAATAACTTTTAGAAATACGATCTCGCAATTCTATTCTGATAGATAAAAAATATATTTAAGTTCAGTTCTGTTGGAATATAATTTCTAACCATAAAAGATATGACATCAATGTATCGTTTTTATAAAAGAATTTTGCAAAATAACGATTTTTGGGATTATATACATTTACTTTCAAGAAATGTGTAAATAAGCGCAAATAATCATAATGTACAATAGATTCTTTAAAATAAAGGTGAAGTTGATCACTTGCATTACATTGGATCAGTGCACATTAAAAGCTGCTTTATAAAATATCTTAATACAGTGATATAATATAGTCAACTTTAACAATGAAATGATACACATATATATTTTGTTAAGTAACATGACAATATCATTAGTAAATAATTAATTGTTTAAAATATTTATATACTTTTACACTTTAACTTTGTTAATTTCATGCAAAGCAGCTGTTAGTATGCACTGATCTAGTGTAGTGCAAATGACCGAATTAATTATAAAAAAATTAAGGAAAATAGAGCGAATAAGAGTCAAGCATAATTAATTATTTAATGTACTTTTTTTAATCAGTACAAGAATCAAACGTTTTGGAGCCTTTCCAAAATTCAAACCATTTTCTGCGAATTAGAATGTAATTACAAAGATTGTTTCAATTCTAGAAACTGCGTGTCGATTCGGTTTCTCGGTTTTGAAACGTAATCATAAACTGAAACTTATTCTTATTAGTTTAATATATTTTTCACACATGCACTTAAAATTATTTAAATACAGATAAATGCAAATTTTTCCGAATAATCAATGGACGATGAGAGAAATTATTGCATCCTAGAAATTAGACTTAACGAGTAGATGATAGGGGATATATAATTGGACGGACAACAACCAGGAAGCGTATTGCAGTCACGATGAAATTCATCATTTCAAGCGTTACTTTACAAGCCGTAAAAGCTCTATTATTTCTCGAAAGAGAAAGGGATAGCTCTGCACGCAACCCTGTGACCCGACCAAATTTCCATTTTAAGCAATTCTAAACTGCGCGCGATTAAAAAATCCCCTTTAATTGTCGCAGCATGACCGATGTACGCGGAACGCGAATTAACTGATTTGCATTTGCGGCATGCGAATGACATACATATATGGCTGAGTAAACTTTCCACACACAGGTTAAGATTACATTACTGGAGCGAAACTATTCTGCTTAATCCATCCATAATAACTTCTCGTGGTTGTCGGACACTTTGCGCTTTATGACATTGCCAAAGTGGTGCAGGATATAAAAAAATACCGAAAAAGTTATTCTTTCCAAAATATCATCAAGATTATACACAATAAAAAGTTACACAGTAAAAATTATTTTTAATCATCTTTTGATAATTCAATTATTGCAGCTCTTAGAAAATTACCTACAAAGGGATATTAAAATATTTGTCCAAAAATATAATGTCCCTTCTACATAGAAAGAACATTTTTGCTAAAGTATCTGAAGATTTATTTATACTGAGAAAAATTAGTTTCATAAACAAGAACATTCTGATCATACCAATCAGAATTCAGAGTTATCTCAATTGAATTGTAGTATAATAGACTAGAAAATTCTAATTTGTCCATTTTCAACCAGAATTCTAATTAATTAAATCAGACTGTTTCAGTGTAGATACACATCTGAAAATAATGTTGTTGAACTGTTAAAATAATTATGTAAGATACTCAAGCTGGTTGCTAGAATATCAAAATTTTTTGTAATATAATTATTTTAATGGTTCAACAAAATTATTTTTAAATTTGTTTCTAGCTAAATTTTTATTTTGTCAAAATTATTTTTCCGTGTATCAATGCCAGATGTATTTTCCAATTCTTTCAACACATTTTTGCCTCTGTAGAAATTTTATTAGGTTTTTATTTTAATAAAAAGAATTAAATAAAGAAATTATTTCATTTTTATTATTGCTTTTTCATTTTTATATAAAAACGTAATTAATATAAAGCTATTAATATAAATAATACTATTATACGTTAAAAGAAATCGTATTACAGATATTCTAGCTAAAGCGATAATTTTTCAAGAGATACACATTGCGTACGACGAGTAATCCTTTACTACTAATGGCACAAAAAGGTTAAAAGAAATTATAACAAATCCTTTTATCGCGCGATTCTTGTGTAAATCAGTTAGAAATGTTGCGCGCACGTTGCGATGCTTGCAGCCGATACATCGAGTGTATTGATATTTTCTCTTCGTGGCACATGAAAACGTGCCGTGCGGTGAATGTATGTAATGTATTCTGCGTGATATGAATCTGCAACTTTATTGTAAAGCGCAAACTCTTTCAGCGCACAAGATTTGACGGCAGTTTTTCCATCGAAAGATATCGATCGCAGTGTTGGAATACAAAACGACACATATCAAGCGCAGACAGTTTTGTCATGAGATTTGTAATGAGAAATACGGTAATAAAAGCTATAATAATATGCATTTACGTCATATATTTCGTTTTAATATTTTTTTAATAAATCCACAAAAAATTATTAAATGGAATTTAAACTTTAAATATCTCTACAGGATTTTTCTTTCCTATATGACGAATTTATATATAAATTGCAACAGAGCAAAATGCCTTTCAACCGCTTTAGGCAAACGAAACATTTTATAATGCGTATTTTTACGTAACGTGCTGATGCAAGCGAACAAATGATAGAGACATCAAAAGCGCCGTCAGGGATTTTATTAAATATACGTATGAAAAAATCTTTAATAAAACCAGCTGAAAAAGCCTTTTTTTTTTAAATAATAATTTCCTTCTGATCCTCAGTGTAACATACACGCTTTATTTAATATCAGCTTTATGAAATTCTGGCGCTGATAAAGCACTATACTCTGATGGTATTTTTTACATTTCGCTTTATAGACGTTCTGTCGAATAACTCGTTTCAAACCTGTTATTAATCTAACCTGTTATTAATCCACAAATTGACATTCGTAAATAATAGTGAAAAATAATGTCGTTTAAAAATTTTAGCAAACATGACGAAAGAAATATACATAAATTGTAACAGAATCTATTACTAGTTATTATTTATTAGTTATTATTTTCAGATATTATCAAATCATTTTTCAATAATGAAATAAAAGTAGAACGAAGAATTTAATAATTAATAAATATCAATTAATTTATTATTAAGTGCAATGAAAATTGATAATTAATTTTTATTATTAATTGATTGATTATTATTATTTGAATTTTTTATTCCAAATAAATATACAAATAGTTATAATAAATAATAAATAATAATAATAATAAATTATAATAAATTATAAGTTATAATAAATTACATTATAGTTATAATAATAGTTATAATAAATCCAATAATTCCCATTATTTTATTAGAGAATATTAGGAAAAATTTATATTTTGTTATTTATTTAGATATAGTTTACATTTATTTTCTACCCTTTCTATTCAAGTCAGCATTTAGAAAAATATCTACTCCACGATCGCAGAACTTTCGCGACGATGGAATACAGACGATTGTTGAGACGATGGTCGCCAAATTATACTTACGCGATACTGAATTTGATTGCCAGTCACGTTTGGTAAATTCCAACTTCTCAAAAACCAGGTCGTGTACTTCAACCAGTATTTGAGCAACTTCTCGGCGCAATTCATCCATTATAAAGGAAGTGCTACGAGGTCATGTGTATATATATATACACACACACACAAAAACGAATCGCATTCGTATGTCGACCGATGATCGCGTGAACTTCGCGATGGCCATCGCTGCTGTGCAACGCACTTGGAATCATGCGATCCATTGATCTTGCACGATGACCACGTATAACCGATGTTCGGATAATTCGAGAGCGATAGCTATAAGTATGATTCGCGTGCTTTTACGACCTTAGAACGATGAACGCGGTCCTGGAAAATTGCTGGAGATCTAGCTGTAGTTCAGAATAAATAAATCATTCAGTCATTGTTGTGCTTTTAAGGACAAGGGTAGAAAATAGTACTGCGCAAATTATATATATAAACCGAGCTATATTACATAGCTTCATTTTTCTTCAATCACTCAATTTACCGCCGCGATGGATATGAATCTTAATTATTTAATTTTGCCCTTTCAAAACGAGCACCTCAGACTTTTGATATTTCAACAGTTTATACATTACTTGACAATGCAAACGAAGAAAATTGTTAAAATTGCCTTATGAGGCTTGCATTTACCGCGCATCAGGGAACGCAACGAATCTGCATTTCTCTTTCGCGCTTCGCAAATGCATTGCCTAATTCGACGTTGGTGTATTACAATTGACGGATAGAGGCTCGTTATTACGAATTTGCATTTGTAAACGGTATACTGAAATGCGCGGAATATGCCAACTTGATGCAGCACAGGTAATCAAACGATATTCTTTGAAAGAACTAGATATTTGCGCGCGAGTGCACACTCGTTGCCAATTCCGGGCACAGAAAGCGTTGTGTGACGTTTTATGGAAAGCATATGGTTTATTACGCTTCTTTTTACGGCGTAATTCAACTCGGAGATGTAACGAGGCGGTATAATACATTCGCCTATTCGAAACTACTCGAAATATCGTCATTGCGGACGCCGCGCGGTATTTTTATTTGCGTTTCTTCATTCTGCAGTTAAATCCACTCTATATTTTTAGATAATTTGTTTATCACAAAAAGGTCTGCGAGAATAGAATTTCGGAATTCGTCACCATTCCTTCTGCCTTTCAGAACCATACATTAACGATGAGATAAAAGTGTTTCTTATGACTTATGATTTGTTTTATTTATGATTATAATTGCATGCAAAAATAATTAAGAACTCCATTTTTACAGTTATTTATGCTATTATTAGTAAATAATAATAATTATATTTAATTAATTTTATATACGAAAAAATATAGCTGGCCCGAAAATAACTGTGAATTATATCATTTCATTGCCAATTTTATGTATACAGCCAAAAATTTCTGGTCAGTCATTAATTTTTATTGCAAATAACGAATTTGCAAATATTTGCAAATACAGAATTTTTATGAATAAAAATGTATACGATATACTATGACTATATATCTAATATTATGCAAAAAGTTTTTACAAATAAAAACGTAGTATATTAGATTTTAATTTGTAAAATTCTTTAATTGATCAAAAAGCTTTAAAACTGACCAAAGCCTTTCTTGACTCTAAATGTTTTCTATAAAAGGCTCTTCTTTTTATTTACAAAAACGATACCATTCAAAATGTATCATTCTTGTAGAAATTATCATTTACTTGAAAACCTCAAAATGAGGTTAGCATCATAGTAGCATCATATGTGCTATTTGGCGGATAGATAGTTGTGAAGTTAAGTTAATCTACTTTTGATAATTCATGGAGTAATCTTTATTTAACTTATTTATGATAATAATTTGAAAATCACATTTTTTTAATTATGTCGCTTTTGAAGTAAGAGGATAACATATTTTTTTATATATAATAGAAGTAATAAACGTAATTATTATGATTAACATTAAAACATAATAACTTACATTATATAATACAAACATTATAAAAATAGAGTTACAATTATAGTTATAAATATGTACAACTTTGCTTCCGCTGTTTTCCTATAGATGGCTTTAGCGGTAAGGTCGAAATAAATAGATCATAGACGTCATACAATAAACTTGGGCATCTGTCAACATAACCCCATAGAAACATTAGTCGATTTGTGTCTACATCATAAAGTTATTCTCGATTGAAAATGTCAGTTTACGAGCCAAATTTCGTCATTTGCGGGAGGTTTTAATTTTTTGCTTCAATATGAAGAAATCTGCGACTGAGGCTCTTCGAATGCTCTCAAATACTTATGGTGAGGCCGCTATTAGTGAAAGAACGTGTCGTGAGTGGTTTCAACGCTTCAAGAACGGTGAATTTGAAGTCAAAGACCGGCATAGCGGTGGAAGAGAGAAAGTTTTCGAAGATGCAGAATTGGAGGCATTACTTGAGCAAGATCGTGTCAAAATCAAAAAGAATTGGCACGATCATTGGGAGTGACTCAACAAGCCATTTCAAAACGCCTCAAAGCCATGGGAATGATTCAGAAGCAAAGAAATTGAGTGCCATACGAATTGAAGTCGAGAGATGTTGAACGGCGTTTGTTTGCTTGTGAACAACTGCTTGAAAGGCAAAGACGGAAGGGATTTCTGCATCTCATTGTGACTGGGGACGAAAAATGTTCATTACGATAATCCCAAGCGCAGAAAATCATGGGGAGTTCCCGGCCATGCTTCCACGTGGACGGCCAAACCGAATATTCGGTTTGACTCCAAGGTCATGCTCTGTATTTGGTGGGACCAGCTCGGCGTAGTGTATTACGAACTGTTAAAACCGACTGAAACAATCACAGGCGATCGGTATTGAACGCAATTGATACATTTGAGCCGAGCATTGAAAGGCAAACGGCCGCAATACAACGAGAGACACGATACAGTGATTTTGCAGCATGACAATGCTCGACTCCGTGTTGCGAAAGTGGTCAAGACATACTTGGAAACGTTGAAATGGGAAGTCCTATCCCACCCGCCGTATTCTCCAGACGTTGCTCCCTCTGACTATCACTTGTTTCGATCAATGGCACACGGCCTGGCTGACCAGCACTTCCGGTCTTATGAAGAAGTAAAAAATTGGATCGATTCGTGGATAGCCTCAAAAGATGACCAGTTTTTTCGACGCGGGATTCGTAGGCTACCCGAAAGATGGAAGAAAGTAATGGCCAACAATGGACAATACTTTGAATCATAAATGTATAACCAGTTTTTTACAATAAAGCCTCGAATTTCGGAAAAAAAACGGCGGAAGCAAAATTGTACACCTAATAGAATTTTTCTCTCTCAGTGTAACTGATAATAAAATTAGCAAATCTTATTCGCGAATATCCCATATTTAAATGAAATGTAGAAAAGACACGATTTATTCCCATTTGAATCAAGTTTTATATCACTTTCAATGGCATCGTTCCTGAAATTTATTAGAGCGGACAACGTAATAAACGATACTCTACGATGATCGCCATCGTATCGAGGTACGAAACATTCCCTTTACTATTGACAACACTCCCCCTCCCTTCCCTCGATATTTCAAATTCCGATTCCTTCATATTCCATCGACTAAGGTCTTTATCCCGCGCCATTGTATCGCCCCATCAGAGACTAAGGGAGGTGCGATCGAACGCCGGATTGATAGGATCAAGAATGAAGGCGGATATGCAGGTCATCGCGGGTCACATGCTCTATAGATGCTAGAGGCTCTAATAGGTTTTATTGCATCTCTCAACTACCAGTCGAGAATGAAGGGTCAGCGCCGCGACCCAGCGAAGGTAATAATCGGTCATCCACCGTCGTTATTAATCATCGCATTTCCCGCAATATCTATCGCTCGCATCCTATGATAGCTCATCCTATCGGAGTTCGACTAAGGATAGACAGTGTATACATTGGCGACGATGCCGCGACCGATTGTATGAAGATAGAAGAGATGAGATTGTATCGTAATCGAGTATCGAGAACCGCCTCTCACAATCTCGTATACTATTTCCTGTACATGCACATGCATGGAACATCCATCTATGTAAGTGCGTGAGGTTGTCCGCCAAAGCGATGCCCATAAGCCGCACGTTCTTCGCAAAGCGGTTCCGAGATCTTCGCTGATAGCTCAATATTTTCTATTACACGATAAAATTGATTTTTGTATTACGCAAAAGCAAATATACCTTTATATTGATTTCCAAAAGCTTTAACTTTCTTTAATTGTCGATTCTGAAGATTTCAAGAGATAACACTCTTTTCTTCTCTATCTCGTTTTAACTTATCTGAAGCTAGTAATTTACGAAGTCTACTAGTGTTTAACATGTTAAAGGAACATTTTTGTAATCATGAAAAATATTTTCTATTAGGGAATATGAAATGTAGAATCATCGAATTTTTAAATCGTGATTTTTTTGTAATTATGGGGAATATTTTCTATTATGGAGAATATGCAATCCAGCAATTCTCAAACTTTCGACCTTTCTGATACAGTGTAGCATAACTGCTAGAATGCCTGATGAATTATTATTATAGCTCTCTCATATTTGCTAAGCACAGCACGTTGGTTGTTAAATTCTATAGTTCATATTCAGTTTAATAGAAACTTGAAAAGTGAATGTTACACAAATTATTCCAATCTGATTTAGCAAGCAGCAAGCAGAGAAATCAGATGAGAACTTTGCAATTAGAGTAAATCCTTCGCAATTATTAAAGTAAATCCTCCGCAATTATTAATGTAAATTTATTTCATGTTATCAACTTTAACAATACGTTAATCAATCTTAAATTAATGCTATCGATAACATGTTGCAATCAATCCTTTTCGACATTGATAAGACATTATAGAGACGATAATTGATTAATAGCAACATCTATTTATCACTTACATGAGGCAAATGTTTATTTTGTAAATGTTATTACTAACACTATTGTGGATCTGTATTAATGTATATTTCTTAATCGGATTAAAACTTTAATTGAACTTGTGCTTGTTAATTAAGAATAATTTTGATTAATTAAATGTTCTCTCTCTCTCTCTCACACACACCCCTCCCTCTCTCTTGCTATATCCTGTCAGCTATAATCTTGAAATATGAAATTATTAATTACAGTCTGCTAAACAAGATATGACTGTCACTTAGTTACCAACATAATTATCTTTCTTAATTGTTACCATATAAATGAGAAGGATTACATCTCTGTAACGATCATGTTACAAATACTTTTACAGAAAAAAATAATCAAATATGCAAATATAAATATGTAAATGTATATAATATATATAATAATAATTTTTAATATATTTAATAATATTTAATATATATATTGTGTGTATGTGAGAGAGAGAGAGAGAGAGAGAGAGAGAGAGAGAG